>NC_084471.1:24712034-24917034 GCF_027409185.1 Cynocephalus volans | reverse complement strand
CTTGTTATCTCTTGTCTTGAATAGGTTCTACTGGACAGATCTATCTGTAACGTGAAACAATGTATAGCTAACATAAAGATGAAAATGCCAACATTTTATTCAGTCTCAAGAAAAATCCATTTGTCATTCATTCAGCAGTTAAGTGGTTATTTTTGGCAGCCCACTGGTAAAGCTCAGAGTACTTTAGAGAACGTCAAAGAGACCTCAGCTTGGGTGCAAATGCCAATCTGCTGAAAGTGGCTGCTTGAAGTGCTGTGTTAAGAAGGATTCTGAGCCTGTGCCTGGGCTCCATGGGAAAGAGGGCTAGGAATGAAGTGTGCCATGGGAGAAGCACAGCAAGACGCAGCACATGAGCCACACATGACCATCGCTGGCCTGATCTGATATAAAGAACAGCTACAATACAGAGTTGTCAAAAGCACCAACAGAGATGTGACCAGAGTGCTTCCAGAGCAGTGAATAGGGACAGGCTCATTTTCATGAGAGAGTGAAAAACTTCATTCATTCATTCAACAAACACTGATTGCCTGCTAGAGGTGACTGAGGTGGCTCTCAAAGGATAAATAGGTGGCAAAAGAAGCCAAAAGAGGCCGTTTTATCAGCCGACCCCCCCCCCCCACACACACACAGAGGCCCGGAAGTGAGAAATAACACAGTGAGTTTGGGTAACTGGTGAGAGATGTCGGTGGTACAGCAGGTTTGGAAGGTTGTGACCTACTCTGCCAAGTTAGGACCTACTGGAAGCTTTCAAGTAGGGAATGACCCAACCGATCTGTGTTGCAGAACATAGTTCTGGTGGTTGTATGAAAGATGGACTGGAACAGCTAACGGCTGGACGCGGGGAGACAGGAAGCTGTTGGACAAATCCAGGGAAGTGCTCCCAGGCACCTGAGTTGAAGCAGAGGACTGGAGAGCAGAAGGAGGGGCCTCGATGCCCATGTGGAAGAATGGAGAGGATCTGCTGATGGATCTGCCAGGGAAGGTGAAGGAGTGGGACGATGTCGTAAATGGAGAAGACATTGACCGAGACAAGGAGTCCTGGAAAGGAAGATGCTTTTGCTTGTGCTCAGCTTGATAATCAGGTGCAGATGTCCAGTAGGAAATGGGAACCAGATCTGGAAGTCCATCCGCAGAGGGGTGGTGAGCAGATGGGAGCAGACAAGGTGCCCAGTGCCTGAACGAGAGGGCTAAAGGCCAGACCTCAGAGGGACATGAATTCCTAAGGTGTGGGGCGGAAACCAGAGTCAGAGAAGGAACCTGAGGTGGAGTTGGAAGAGGCGCACAACAGTGTCACAGAAGCCAAGGAGGGGCTGGCTTAGAAGGCAGGCAGTGCCTGATCCCGCGAGGACCAAAAAAGGCCTAAAAAACTGTGCCTCCCACTGTGGCTGGCACGCATAGGAACTGCAAGTTTCATTGAGTTTACTGAGTGGAACTCCCAGCTTTAGCAACAAGAAACATTCGTTGATGACTATAAGAGTAGCTGCAGGAGAATGGTGGCAGCTGACGGAGAACTGTGTAGAGCGACAGTGGAAGGGGGCAAAGAGCTGGGACAACGGACAGGCCAGGACACAGGCTCTCGGGCCAGCACAAAGGCATCGGTGGTGATAGAAAGATTCCACACCCGATGCTCAGCCAAGCAGAACAAAGAAGAGAAAAGATAAAGGACGGTCATTTCTTTTCTGTCGTGGGTCCCAAGAATCCCTGCTCTCTTAACTGGAGGCAGCACTGGGGTGTCAGTGATGCAGGCTGATTGAACACAAGCCTGTGTTCAGTGGCAGGGTGGGGATGGCCATGAATCCAATCTGGAACCCAAACTGTGCCTCTCTCCCCTTGACAAGAAGATGTGGGATCCTGGCCAGCCACAGAGTTCATAGGGACGGAGGGAAGGCTTCAAGGTAACGCTCCTCCGTTATGGCATTTATACTCTCTACAAGAGATGACAATCCAACATCTTTCTAGGGGATTTTCTGATGGTGTACTTTGACAGAGCTTTCAAAGAGGCCTTTTCATATATAATTTTAATAAAAGAGAAAGGAGGCAAATACACCGAATCTTCAGGGAGTCTACTCAGGGAGGCAAGAAATCCAATGAGCAGCCACTTCTTTTCACAAAGTCCTTACAGAGAATCGAAATGTGGGCACAGAGCTTCAGTCCAATCACAGGCAGTCTAAATCCCATCTTCTCCGTTCTCCGTTCAGTGTTGTGATCAGTTTTTTCTACTTCCCAGGGACAGGCCCCTACTCTGAACATCACTGCTCAAGTTACAAAGCATGTGCCCTCAGGCAGCATGGGTTTCTTTGACCTATCTGCATGCTTTGCTGGGTGTCTGTGTAATTAACACTCCCATGTGTTTACGTGAAAAAGTCAAGCCTTATTTATTTGTATAAACAGAATTCTTTTCTCAGGCCCATTGCTCCAGTAAAATGCTCAGGACAAACCTTATGTTATGGTTCTCTTTTGTTTCTCGTTCCTTTTCCCTATGCCCTGATCTTTGTGGAATTTTTGAGGTTCCCCAGAGTCTTCAATTTCCTTCCCCTTTGGTGCCAGCTCTGCATACAGGGGAGACTAACTTGTAATGAGGACCTCTGAGTAGTTAGCAGCTGAATATTCACGGGTAATGCCCCCAATTAACTGAACCTTTACAGCATCTTGCCATCCTGCAAAAAGTATTATAGTGATATTCAACTGTATTTCATTCATAATTTCCCAAGTTAAGGTTATTATAATTTTATTGTTTCCAATAGAAACAGTACGTAGTTATATAGAGATGTTACATTTCTGAAATCTAAAATAAAGTGCAACCTTGAATCTTAAATTCAAAGGCTGCCTTATATTTAACACTTGAGTTTACATTGTCTATAATCATTAAACAGAACTGGAATCAAAATTTCATATCTGGATATGGCCACCTGAAATATTGTTCTTAATAAATAAAATCAATCAACACTTTTAGAACATTTTAAAAAAGGAGGGCTTTTTGGATTTACCAAGGAAAAGAAATAAGGATCTTTCTTCTTTTCCTTTTCAATTATAAATTATAAACTTCTTGATATCAGGTCAGAAATCACCATTGGTGCTTTTATTTTAGCCTTAAAGCATGTCCTGAAAATAAAGAGTTCTTCATTTTCGAATGCAGTATCTACAGTATGGGAATGTCCTTTTCAGAGTGCATGGACTCTGATCTCAGAGCATGACTTCCCCAAGCGTGACTGAGAGTGGAGAGGTGTACAGCAGGGAGCACGTAGGTTGTGAGCTGTAATGTTGGGTTTGAGTCTGGAGTGACGCTTATGTTCCTAGTAAGAATCATTTGCGCCCCATCCTCAGCAGAGACAGGGAAAAGAGTGAGGCAGTCCACGGCGAGGATGCCACCGGCCCTTCATTCTTACAGTCGCTGGTCACTTCCAGAGCATCTGAAGCACAGGCTAAGGAAGAGATTTCCCGATGGTGTTGCCATCCAGCTCATGGGGTATATTTAACCTACACACGGCTACCCTGAGAATGCTTTGTAGTTAGATATTCAGTGCTGAGTCATATTTATTAACTTTGCCATCTAATATTTTCCTTAGTTTCAAAGCTTAATTATTATATTTAGTTTCAGCAAGTAAATTAAAATAGGATCAAACAATTAACGATTGGTAGCCCTAAGTGATTTTCAAATGATTTAAAAACACACAAAACAAGCATTATTGTGGTGCTGTTGTATGCAGCACAACTAGCTAGCTTATGGTGGTTATAAAAGATAAAAAGCAGACCACAAATCAGCAATTTGAAATGAACTCACACCCCTTGAAACTCAGTTGAAAGGTCATTTTCTGGGGAAACGCTTCCTTGGCCTCCCAGACTGCTGGGATGGCTTTCTTCCTCCTTGCCACCTCTGCCACTCTCGCGTCCACTGCCCTGGGTCTCGGGGTGGTCTGTTTCCCTCACTGCGTGGGGTGCTCCTTGATTTGCCTCCCCCAGAATGACTGGCACCTAGTCTCCAGTTGAACACTGTGCGATTGCCATTTTTTCAGTCTACAATGGCTAAATGTCAAAAACTCCATAGGATTCAACCTAACGGCTGCTGAAATCCATGATTGTTAAAGAACAAGTGAAAGACTTAATGTATAGTAACAAGCATGAAGCCAGCGTGGTGACAAAGAACCACAGGGCCAGCCTCTCAACACACTGAGAACTCATCAAACTTCCCAGAGAGCCCTGGAGGCCAGAGCCAGCACGGGGGCCTGGGAAGGCTTGGAGGAGAACTACAGGTGTGATCCCATGGTGACCAAGAGATTCCGGGGGGGTGGAGAGAGCTTCAGAGATGCTGCGATTTTTCAACATCCAGGAGTCAAGGTCTTCATTTTTGCAACAGGAAACTGGCTCAAACTGCAAGCATTGAGATAAGGAGAGGCTTCTTGAGAGGGCAGAATGATTACTGGGGGCAGCTGGGAAGTTTCTCCCTCTGGACATCTTTAAAAATAGTTTGGGCTCTCATCTGTCACTAATGACTCAGGAGTAAGTCTCATTTGGATAGGAAATGAGGCTAAATGACCTCTCAAGGGCTTTTCTGGTCATAAGAACTCTGGCACAAAGGCTGGGGGAATGCAGAACCTAACCAAGACCATGTGACATGAACAGACAGTGGGCAAGCAGCCATTCAAACCACTCCCCCGGCATGCGACACGGCTGTTGTACTGCCTGCCTGTGTAGCTCACAAACGCTGGCCTGAGTCTGGCCAGTGCAAAGCGGTGACCTCTATTTCTATTCCTCTAGCCCTGGCTCTTTCCAGGCTCACTGGCAGAATGATTCTACCCGGGAAAGCCTTCCTACAAGGTAGCCTTAGGGGAATGCCCATGGGACCAAGGCAGTGGTTCTCAAACTTTCAAGTGCATTTAAATCCCGTGGAGGGCTTGTAGATAACAGATTGTTGGGCCTCACCCCCAGAATTTCTGATTCAGTAATCTGAGGTGGGGCCTAAGAATGTGCAATTCTAACAAGTTTCCAGATGCTGCTGATGTTGCATGTCTGGGGACCACATGTTGAAAACTACTGCTCTAAAAATGCAGTTGATAAATTTGATTGAAAGTCATTGTCAACTTTTCTCTGCTGCTACGCATGTAAACTCAGATGTACTGCATCCTACATTAATTCAGAGAGAAGCTTTTTATGAAAACACACTGTTCTCCACTTGACAAGTGATTTCCAAAAATCCTTAGTTAGCATTTAGCTACAGCTCTTGGTCTTGAGAGCAATTAACAAGAATTATTTAATTCTTCCACGGTTTCTCAGACTATGAAAGTATAAAACACTCTTCACATGAAATAAAGAGTTCAGCTCATAAAGACAGATTCTAGAGTTACATCTAGGAGAGATGTTGATAAGAGAGTTGATAAGAGCAGGGGTTATGCTGCAGACGAATGGTTTCTCATAAAATTTCTCCAGTTCTACCTGAACTATGAGCACATCCAAGATACTAAGTGCACGCCTCTGAAAGATGCAACAAGCAAACACCAACGACTGCTCTGGGAGTGCAAACTGGAACAAGTTTTCTGGAAGGCAATTTGGCAACAGTTATCCAAAGTTTCCAGATGTGTGTACACTTTGACCCAGCCATTCCACATTTAGTGCCTCATTCTAAGGAAATAATCAGACCAATTGCAAAAGATTTAGGGAAAGGGATGTCACCTACAGTATTGGTTATAATTTGAAAAAACTGGAAATGACCTAATGACCATGAAGGAGAATTGATTATAGAAGTTTGGTTCAACTATGGATTTTATAGTAATCAACAATCACAAATATTGAAAATGAGCATTTATTAGAATAAAAATACTTCAAAATGTGTTTTAAAATAGATCATAAAACAGCAGGAACAGAATATTTTCATGTTTTAGCAGAAAAGTGATGACTATGAATGCATAAATAATAGGTCTGGAGGATTACACAGGAACAAGGTGTAAACAGGGAGGTGTTTACCCCCTCTGGGTGGTAAAATTACAGTTGTTTTTATTTCTCCTTTCTGTATCTCTATTTTAGAAGTGGATGACAATGATTATGTATTGCTTTTGTAATATAATAAAGTTCGAAAATTTATAATTTTAGTTAAAAAAGACAGTTGTGAATGTGTGAAAAACACACTGAGTTTTTGAATCAATCACTTGTAAGTATAACTTCAGGGGTGTGTGTGTGTGTGTGTGTGTGGTCATCTTGAATTTATGAAGGGACCCACGGATTAGCTTCCTCTTCCAGGTGTGTGTGTGTGTGTGTGTGTGTGTGTGTGTGTGTGTGTGTGTGTGTGTGTGTGGTCATCTTGAATTTATGAAGGGACCCACGGATTAGCTTCCTCTTCCAGAAGGTAAGGAGGAGTGGTACAGCAAGTAAGAGCACAGGAGGTCTTTCTGGGTTCCTGGCTTAGTTCCATCCCTTCCTAGTTGTGTGGCTTTGTATTTTACCTCTCTATGCCTTAGTTATCTCATCTGTAAAATGGGCACGTTAATACAGCATCTACTCTGTAGAGCTGTTGTGAGGATTACATAAGATGGTTCAGTGCCCAGCATGTAGTGAACATCAATAGATTTTAGTTGTTCCTGTTAACCCTGAAGATGGATGCTATCCCTTTAGAAAGTCCTTTTCCAAAGCACAGCACCCCACTGGCAAAGCATCAGAAGCAAAATCAAAATCTGTGAGCACCGAATACTCTCTGGGCTCCTATGATGGCAGTGAAGTGGTGGTTGCAACAACCCACATGCAGCAGATCAGCGTACCTGGGCCAATGAAGACAGACTCAATCGACATGTTTAGAAAGAGAGCTTAAGGTAAGTGGGAATTAAAAATGGAAGCAGCCCATGATATCTGTCAGTGATGTGGGATAGTGAGGGTGTTATATGGGAGACATGGTAGGAACAAGAGCAATAAAAACAAAAATAGGGGCTGGACGGTTAGCTCAGTTGGTTAGAGCATGGTGTTGGTTACACCAAGGTCAAGGGTTTGGATCCCCGTACTGGCCAGCCACCGAAAAAAATAAGTAAATAAAAAATAAATAAAGGGAACTGGGGTATGAAGATGATATAGGATAAGATGGTTGGTACTGTTAATCTTCTACTGGGTAGACCCCTAAGGGAGCATTCACAAGGGAAAGGCACACATGAGCAAAAATGAGCAATAGATTAGCAGTAAGGAGCTAGAGACGTGGCTATTTCTTTGTGTGTATTGCTCTTTTAATGCACACATGACACATGTTTATAGGCTTGGACCTGTATTCACCATGTCTCGTGCAGTATTTACAAGAGAATGAAATATAAAATATTTGATTCTTCCCTGAAACTTGGGCAACAGAGACTTCTTAAAAATGATTGTTTATAAGTTTTTTCCCAGCTTGGTTCTTAAGAAGTAATTCCTGAAATTATTTCTGAAAATGACAATTCCTTGCAGAAGGAATTTGTACAAGGACAGGAGAACTAAACATGATTTTAGTTTAAGTCTCTTCTAAGGAAAGAGGAAAAAGGCTTTTTAATTTAACATTTCCACCTAATTCTAACATCTAAATTTTTCAAAGCTTCCCAAGCCATTCCCACTGTTGTTTCCTTAAAAGCATAGAAAAGAGAAAAGATAGTCTTCACACTTCAACCAAGACACAGATTATTATTTGGTAAACTATATATTTGAAAATACATACTTGAAAAGTGCTTCAAGATGGAAATTTTAAAAATCATACAAGTTAAGGGAAATAGACGCAATGAGAACTACAGTGAAATTACCTAAACCTCTTGGAAATAAAGGTTCCAAAACCTAGATATATTAGAATATTTGCCTATTTCTGACTTAATAATCTTAAGGTATTTCCTTTCTTACATCAGGAAGGCAGATTTCAACTTTATCCCAGTTGAAAACAGATATTTCTTTCTTTTTTCTTCTTTAAAGAGAAATTTCCTTGAGCACAAACACTTGTGAATACTACTGACCCTCAATTATGGGATTGGAGAAAGTAAGGTTGCAGAGTATTAAATTCAGTATAATGGCTTACCTCTTACAGAAGCAGATGTTTCCTAATGGTATATTTAATTAGAGAAGTGATGCAGTACTGTATGTTAGTGATAATTAAACCTTGCGGCAAATTTCAGGGCTGTGGGGTGGGGTATGTGTAAGCCTAGGGAGGCAAAATTGAATAAGAGAACCCCATCTGGCCAGTGCAAATCCCCCATTTCACCAAACACTGTATGTCTTGAAATCTGCAGACTGGGAATGACTCATACCAGACCAAACCAAACAAAAACACTGAAAGGCCAAAGCAACATATTTATTGCTTTGTAAAATTCAGTCCTGTGGACTTGTTACTTAAAAAAGACATCTCCCAATTGACTTAGGAACAAATTACCTCCCCAAAGTATAAAACCATAAAATTACATATACCATTTTATCAACGGTTTCCTGCTTACATTTTTTTCTCTCTTTTGGCAATGGCCTTTAAAAACTGGAAATAAAAGTATATTAGGTTTTGAATATTCCCTTATATATTGTATACATAGAAAACCAGAGTAATGGCTGGGTGTAGTGGTTTGAATTATGTTCCCCCCAAACTCACCGAAGCTTGAATTGTGTCCCCCAAGTTTTATGTATTAGAAACCTGGCCCCCACTGTGACTGTTAAGAGGGTGGGAAATCCTATTTTGGTAATTGAAAGGTGGAGCCTTGAAGAGGTGATTGGATCGTAGGACCAGGATGTAGCGAATGGATTAAAAATGGTGGTTTAAGAGGAGAGTCTGTCTTTCTCTCTCTTCTCTGCTCTCTCTGCTTCCACCATCTTGCTATGTGAGAACCCAGGGTCATGGTCGCCACCACCAGATGGACTTTGGACTTCCCAGCCTCAGAAACTGTAAGCAATAAATTTTGTTTTCTTTATAAATCACGCTGTTTCAAGTATTTCGTTATAAGCAACAGAACAGACTAATATACTGGGACACTGGCTTTCTAGCTAGGGCAAAACAAATGAAACAATCTAAAGCAAATATGTCCATGAATTTACTCGTTTCTAAGACATGTGTAGGAAGAGGCCATCGTGTTTTGGGATGCCACTGAAGTAGGCACTTTAGGCGCATTATTTCCTCCAGCCACCACAACCGTATAAGGTGGCCGTCACACATTCAATATACACGGTCCCTGCCTTCAAGGCGGGTGGGTGGGTGTATACGAGTAACCAAATGTTTATACAGTGTGAAGTGAGATATGACAGAAGGAAGGTTCTGTGTACTACGGAGAGTAGGAGCATCATATTCAGGATCCCAAAGCCCATACTTCTTCTCAGGAATCCTTTTGCAAATGAAGACTGTGTTTCTGCACACAGATTTAGCTGGAAAACCCGAGTAGTAACGTAAAAGGCAGCACTGAATGGTATGTTCGGATTAAATGGATATCTTTTACAACTCTTCACATGTTACTAATATGTTTTTAGATTTTAATTTGAAATAGAAATGTCTACAATGCTGTCATGATAAAGAAAATAAGCAGCCAAGTTGTACTCCTAGGGAGCAAAATAATTCACAGAAATCATTTCACCTGAAAGTACAATATCAAAGAACTCGTAATCTCAGGCTTTTATTAAAGAAAGCTCCAAAAGATAAGGCTCAAAATTATAATTTTACATAAAAAGTACGAGGGTTTAATGAAAGTTCCTATTGATTCTTCTTCACTAAACACAATTCAGAAGATAATATTAAGAGGAACATTATTTAGGGTTTGCATCCAGGGGAAAAAACCCTTAAGCCAAAAACCTGCATACAAATATTTACATTTATAGCATCTCTATTCATAATTGCCAAAACTTGGAAGCACCAAGATGTCCTTCAACAGGTGAATGGAAGAATAAACTGTGTTCCATTCAGACAATGGAAGATTACAAAGTGCTAAAAAGAAATGAGCTATCAAGCTATGAAAAGACATGGAGGAGCCTTAGATGCACACCGCCAAGTGAAAGAAACCAGTGTGAAAAGGCTACATACTGTATGGCTCCAACCATATGACATTCTGGAAAAGGGAAAACTATAGAGACAGTAAAGAAGATCAGTGGTTGCAGGAGCTGGGGGTGCAGGGGAGGAGAAGGATGGACAGGTAGAGCACAGGGGATTTTTAGGGCGTGGAACTCTTCCATAGGGTGCTGTAATGGTAAATACATGACTTTATGCATTTGTCAAAACCCAAAGCACTGTACAACACAAAGAATGACCTCTAATGTAAACCATGAACTTTAGTTAGTAATAATGTATCAGTATTGGTTCATAATTGTGACAAATGTACCACACTAATATAAGATGTTAATCATAGGGGAAACTGAGGGTGGTAGTGGTAGAGGGAGTACATAGGAACTCTGTAATTTATGCTCAATTTTTCTATAAACCTAAAACTGCTCTAAAAAATAAAGGGTTTTTAGGGAGTGAAATTACTCTGTATGATACTGTAATAATGGACATGGGTCACTATTAATTTGTCCATAGAATGCACACCACCAAGAGTGAACCCTAGTGTAAACTAAAGGACTCTGGGTGGTAATGATGTGTCAATATAGGTTCGTTCATTAATTTTAACAAATGCACCGCTCTGGTGGGGGATGTTGATAATGGAGGGAGCTATGCATGTTCGGGGCACGGGTTATACAAGAAATCTCTGTACCTTTTTCTCAGTTTTTCAGCTCTAAAAAATAGAGTCTATTCATTTAAAAAAAATCTCAAAACAGTTTGATGGGGAAAGAGACTGGTCAACCTGAGCAAACAAAGAGAGAAATTATTCCAAATTGTGGAATCATGTGAATTAAACTATCTAACATGTTTGTTTATTATGGTACGTTTTTAATTAAAAGAATATGCGTAAAATAAAACATCAGGAATAGTAAAAAATTATCTTTCTTTCAGAATTTGAGGGGACCTTGGAGATAAATGAATAGGTTCAGATAAACTCAGAAATTAACCACTTGTGACTATCGAACACTCCAAATGTTCCTGAGGAGAAGGGAAAACTGGATTTTTGGTTTTTGCGGGAGCAAAAGAGAATGTGTTAAAGTGTTGTGAAAAAAGAAATTTACACTCGCTAATGATGCAATAAGGACTTTTCTAAAATTTTTATTTATGTTAACACATTGGAATGTACCCCAGATTACTAGATATATTGTACCTAAATGGTTTAATTTAGCCAGTGCTAATCTTACAGACTCTTTGAGGGTTCCTAAAGCTATTTCTTAAGAACGCAAATGACCCACCTTTTCAGCTATTTTAGAACCCAGGACAATAAATGTTCCACTGGCACATCAGAGAGGGGGTGCAGCCTGGGGATTCCCAATGTGGGTGGTGGAGTTAGGCTGCCTGGGTTCAAATCCTGGCTCCAACACTTCTGGCTGTGTGAACTCAGGCAAGTTACTTAACTTTCCTTGGCCTTTGTTTCCCCATATGTAAAGTGGGGGACACAGCTATACCTACCTCACGGATTAAATGAACTAATGCACATAATTCATGTGTGCAGGGCTGAGCATACAGCTCTCAAATGTTAACTGGTATTAGCTCTAATAATCTGATTTTAGGAGGCTGTTGTATATGACCATATCTATGCATATCATCATACATCTATAATGATCCCTTAAGCTGATGGCAACATAAAGACACTTCTGTGGTGGTACTTCTATCACTCTGGGGTAATTAAATGTTTACATGTTGGTTTCCTCCACTGAATTGTCAATGAAGTGACAGCAGAAGCTAAATCTTAGTCCTCCTTTTAAGAAAGTACATTTAAAGAAACATTTCTCAGAATCAGGAACCACACTGACTTCTTACTGGGAAAGAAATTTTAATTTCAGCTAAAATGTATACTGTTAAACTGAAAACTTTTTTTTTCAATTAAAAGAGTAAACAGGTAAAGTTTTAATTTACCATACTTTGGCCTAATATTCTTACTGTATATCAACTTTTAAGATTATCTGCATCCTAAAGTATTTCCCACGGCAATACTTGATTACACTGGGACTTTTGGCTGAAATGCCACGATGTTGAAAACAGAAACAGCAACCTGGGGTTCAAAGTGAAAATTAACCGCAAGTTGAGATCCACACCATTTGTAGTTGGTGAAAGTTCTAATTCACAGTACAATAGTCCCAGATAACAGATCAAACCTGAGCTTCTGCTTTTGAAAGGCTCCAGTGAGCGCAGTGAATGCAACTTCAGCTACTGTATCAAGGACTGAGATTTATTTAATCAAGATGGGAAAAAGAGGTTTATGATATTCTAAGAAGCAATGAAGTTTCTATTTTCATGTAAACTACCTAAAATAAACACCAAGGACAGCAAACCAGAAAAATGCCCCAAAGAACAGAAGCTTCTAAATAGATGGCTTTTTCTACATTTTAAGCAACAGACAAAAATTTATCTAAATTATTTTCTACTAAGACTATTAAAATGGCTTTTCTATTGCTATCAGGATGTAATTTCAGATCCACTCAATTTCAAGAAATTGACTAAAATTCATATTACAGATCTGGTGTATTTTAAATGATGCTACATGCACTATGCAGTATTTATGCTGATTACAACACCGAAGTAGCCGGACTCAGGTAATTTAGTTAATAACATTCAATCAGAGATGCCAAATTAATTTTTTAGATGTGTTCATGAATATCACTAAAATTATTATGAGGCCTGCTGACTGAAATACTTTCCCATTGTTCACTGGTGACACAATTTAGATCATATATATATATATATATATATATATAAATATATATTATATATTAAATTATAAATATATATTAATTAGATATATAATATATAATATATATAATATATAAAAATTATATATTAAATATAAATTATATATTAAACATATATATATATATATAAATATATATATATATTAGAATACATGATTCCCAGAATTATAAAACCAGGAAGAATCCTAAAGGGCACCTAGTCCAATGTTCTCATTTTCTAAGTAAGAAAACAGAGGCTTAGGAGAAGCAGGGGAATGAAGTGGTCCAAAGCTTGAGCTCTGGAGTCAGACACACGTGAGTTCCAGTCCCAGACTGGCAAGTTATTCACTTGTGTGATCTCAGGAAAGTTACTTAACCTCTCTAAGCCTCAGTTTTTTTCACCTGTAAAATGGGGATAATAATTGTGCTAGGGCATGCTATCATATTATTATTGTTAATAAAAAGTGACTCCTAAGGCAAGTAAACAGCAACAGAACTAGAACCTAGAGTTCCCGACACACACACCACAGCCTTTTTTCATCTAGACACAGTACCTGAGATAAAAATTCATTGGTAGAGTTGTACTGACAATTTAAGTAGAACTCTACATCAAACAGAAGGGTAAATATTTCAGTCTTCTTGCTACTGAATTGACAAAATATTGCTAGTGATCACATACAGAGGTTTCAATTTCATGAAGATCCACACATATTTAGCTTTCCATGAACAATGACTATTTCATGTTTACCTTCATAACTGCTTTAGCTCAGTTATATGCTTTTAAATATTTTCCACTAACAGCTGCTCTTATAAAATAAATGACAAGGTGTATTGGCCACAAATAAAAGTTAGGGTTGACTAGCTAATGACCTTAAGTTTGCCATTGGTTAGTTGCTATATGGAATAGTCCAATATTCTTAATTTGTATTGTTGGTCAGATATCACCATATCCTCTACACATCTACAATGGAGGAAGCAATAATACAGGACACATGAAAGGAAAAAGCTCAAACAGATCTGCAGTATGGGCAAAATCTGCTCAGGCTAAAACAGACTCCTCAGAATCCAGTAGCCACTAATTAGACATTTGGAATTGCCATTTTTGTCAACATTTACTGCCCTTAAATGGTTCATTCCACTCAGAGTTGAATGTTTTTCTTGTATTTTTTTAAAAAACTGGATAATTAAGAAGTTTCAAAAAGGGTATTAGTTGTATATAATATGCTCCCAATACTCTGCTTTTGATAATTTTTAGTTAATTGCCAGTCTTTTCAGTAAATATTCTTAGACTTTCAAGTGGGTGCTTAAAATAGTTTCTGGTAATAAACCAAAGATATTTTTTCTCCTAATCCGGAGAATGGTCAATGAATATGCAATTAATCTTAAATCTTTAAAAATAACTAAGAGCAAATGTAATATGGTATAAATATATCAAATAGACATTAACTCAAACTACAGTGAGATGAGCTCACGCATAAACACGAACAAAGCCAAACACCTTTTTAGATAACACCAATGTAATTCAGCAGACCAACAGATGAGAATATAGTAATTTGAAAGGTGGCAATTTGTATCCTTACCCAGTGTTTAGTATTACAGTTACTAGGAATAATATAGTTTGGCAAACTTACCCGCATTTTTGCACAAGCATCTTGGGTTGATTCTGTCCCCCTGAGCTCTTTTATCAGCATAGAACCTAAATACTAAAATACCAAAAAAAAAAAAAAAAAAAAAAAAAGGAATGCTTTATGAAAAAGAGATTATAAATATGAGTAATGATTTAAAAACAAATTTTGGAAGTACTACTGGCTAGGTTTCCTGGCTATAAGTTGTATAACTTTTAAAAACTAACAGTAACTCATCCTAACAAATAAATGCATTCATAGAGAGGATGCAGTAGATTTACCCATAAGTTCTGGGGGCTGTAAATTGCTCTTTATAATGAAACTGCAGCATTTTCTAAAGATGCCATCTTTCAAATCATATTTAACTGCAAAATGGGGGCATCTAAAAATGTATTCCCTTTTTTTTTGAGGCAGCAGTGTCTGCAAAAATAAATCACACTACTATCTATGTAATTACAGGGTTGTATGAGACAGCTGAAAAGCTAAGCAACATGTCCCCCATTTGGGCTTATTCGGCTGCATAGGTAATTAACATCAGGCTGTTCTTAGGCGAAGACGCAGTTTTGGACTTTTTTTGTTCACAGCTGCATGCCCTATGTCTGATCCACCTGAGAACAGGATGGAAGTGTATGGGGGAGGGAGAATGTCATTCTCAGTTGTTTCACAGCAGAAAAAAACGGTCCCAGTGCAAAGTGACACTTGGAGGGCCGGATGGAGGTAGGAGAAGGAGGAGAGAAAGTCTCTTCCTGGGAATTACCAACCACTTTGCTATTAGGGAATTGGATCCAAAACCACCTGGTACAAAACACCACTCATGCTCCAGCTTCTGGCTGGGTGCAAACAGTTTTAAGCAAAATGTCTGTGTTGCCTTTCTACCAATTGACTCCTCTTCAACCTTTTGAAGGTTCAATAGGGTTCTTCCCTTTTGTCATTTTTTCTCCCCCCTCATGTCCTTCCCCCACCAAAATCTCTATATGTCTTTTTAAACAGTGAATTAAAATAATTATTTTAGAAGAGACTTGAAGGCAACTTCCTGTCATGACTGGAGACACCTTGATACTCTGCAGAAACAGGGATGGGCATCGGTCTTGTGACCAGAGAAGACCTGACTTGAAGAGGACGTGCAAAGTCCCCAGAGCAGAGGGCTTGGTCAAAGACCTTGACGAAAGGCATGTTCAGAAAGGCTCAGGAATTTGGGGTTTGAGTTTTGGAGGAAGGAGCCATTTCAACCCTGCCGATTTGGGGCGATTACTACTGAAATACATCTAATGCTGCAAGATAAGTAGGCGGTAAAAGAGGAGCGGGTAGCACAAAATGAAAAAAAGCCCAAATTGCTATGAGATAACCAGAACACCCACATCTTAATCAAATTAAGGAAAATTATCTTGGTGAAATCTTTATCTTTTAAGTTATTAAGAAAGTTTGCTCTAATTGAAAGGTTTCTTTTTAAGAGAGGCAGCGTCAGTGTGCTGCCCAGAGGGTTCAGCCACTTTTTCTGCTGTAGTCATGGCAACCAGCAGCCTCAAAGCCTACAACATCTTTTGAACATTTACCTGTTCCCATTACTCACAATTCTCGGCTAAGCATAACCGCTCCCCCTCTTCTAAAACAAACAAACCAGTAATATAATCCCATTGATGACAATGAAAAGAATCTGGTATGTACATGACATGGGAGACCCAGCATTTTGCGATCACTGGTGAGTGAGGACGTATATATGTGCTATATTTATACTCATTTCCATTTTTAAGATTGAGCTTTATCACATTTCTTTTAAAATCCACAACACTATCAGAAGAAGGCAAAACAGACCTTAAGCTTACGAGATTAAAAGGGTTGTAAAGCTTTACTTATTTGGACTTTTTCGTTGGATAAAATGTTATTTTAAAAAAAGAGAAGGGGAAACCCCTTTAGGAATTTAAGTGATGGACATTTGGGTATATTTTCAATATAAATGCAAACAAACCAGAAACATAATCTCCATCCCCATTTGTATCCCAATACTGAATTCAGGGTAACTTACAAAAGCTTTGTAATCACACGATTGGAAGATGAGCTTTTCTGGGTGATGCTGCCAGTACTGTACAGGAGTCGAGGCTGTGGCTTCATTTGGAGGTCGCAAGGTAATGGAAGGTTCTCCCCAGTCCCCTGTCTGAAAACGACATTTATTCTAGACGCAACATGAGCACTGAGCAAAGTTCATTCCCTATAGTTTGCCTCTCTATGTTCACCTTATACATGGGTGCTGTCAATGTGCGAATGTATTTGAGTATATTATATGTTTATAAATACTTTTACTGGTTATTACATTTTTATATGTATTAGCATCATATTTCCCAAAGCTGAGTTAATTTTTGAGGTGTGAAGTTGAATTTTTCTGCTTTTAGAATGACACACTAAACTAAGTAGTTTTAAACCAAATATGAAGATATTAATAAATGATTTACTATTTCATAATTTTCTGTTACAAGAGAAAAGAACGTACAATCTTTGAAATAATTTTTTATCTGTTTTCAAACTTGACTTTGAAATTTTTAATCTGAATTGATTTTACATTCAGAATATACATCTGCATAAATTTCAGTTCCCAAATATATCATGTACCATATACTTTGAATAATTTTATGTCTCTGGAGAAATGATAATTGTAAGTATGATACTAAACAAAATTTTAAAAGAACAACTTACTAATGGGTGACAACTAGTTTCTCTTGTCCAAATTCAATTGTATTGATATAGTGCCACTGTGATTGTCTTGGGTGTATGCAGCTACTTTTCTCAGAAAACCTAAAGCACCAACGAAGACATTTAAATGCTGAGTTTGCTCATATGTGCATATGCATGTACTTGAGGGTCCTGACTCAGAAATACAAGCACATTCACATATAATGACATGTCATATAATACATATGGGCACTAAGATAGACCTGCAACAGAAGGTCATCCTTCATTTCATTTATTATTGTCCATAAGGTTAGCCTCAACGTGTTTTACTACTATAATAGTTTAGTGTCATAAAGTCAAAGGCCTTTGTTGGCAGGTCTTTTCGGGGCTCTAATCTGATTTACGTATTACACATGGGATATTTCTTACTCTTTTTATAAAGATTCTGATTTTTCAAAATTCAGTTCTTTGTTCTCAAATGAACATGGCTAAAACTAGACAACAGGCAGACTTCCAAAGCCACTCTCTTCTAACCTGGATATGGCTGACCTTATAGAATTATAAGAAATTACTTTTCTTGGGAGTTGGAAAGTGTACAAAAAGGTCTCATGAGCTCCAAAGCCAAAGAAAACTTTGGTTAGAGACCAAGTTCCGTAGAAGTACTAGCAAATGCACTGACACACTGTAGGATTTTTTAATGAGGATTTTCAAGGAGTCCAGGACCAAGAATGCAAAATTTTTGATGTAGGTGCATGTTCTAGGAGAGAAAGGAAGTGCATAGCTTTCATAGATGCTTTAAAAGGATCTAGAAACCGAAAAGGTTAAGAACCACAGTTCTCCAGGAATGGCCTAAATAATGTGCATGTTTTGGGGAAGAGGACTACCATTCCATTTTCTCCGTGCAGTTTGGACTGACATTAGGTGGAATATGAGGTAGCTGCCAATGATAGAAAGTCCTATTTACAGGACTTCAGGAATGCACAGGCTTTTTCATAGGGAGCCTGAAGCATTTCTCCTTGATATGGGTCACTTCCAAGCCCAGGAAGGGCAGAGTTGGCATCACTCTGCTTCCTTGGCTGCTCAGTGTAGTGTGCGACCAGTCGGAGCGCCTCTAGCTCTTCTCTCACGCTCTGTTCTGAGCTCCTCTCCGGGTTAGTTTTGTTCTAGTTGCTCATTTACTTATTGCATCAGCCTCCTATTCCCTGTCTGTCGATATTGAGTTTACCTGTAATATTAACTTTCACATTTCTGTCTGTTTTGTGACCCGCCCCAACTCATTCTTGAGTTTTTCTCTTTATATTTATATGAATTTTTATTCTGTAAATGCAATAACTGACTGCTATTAACTTTAGGATTAAGTTTTTCTCTGGCTTCCTATTTTGATTTTTTTCTTTTCCTTCTCTCTCAAATGTCTGGATCTTTATTCTCTCTCCAGTCTTTATTTCAACTGGCTGTGATTTGCTCTCAAAAAACTACTATAAAATTTAAAATGTAAGATATTAGGTTTTCAATATCATTTTGAAGCTTAGAGTAATAACCTTTAAGTGATAATAGCTTAAAATTCTGGAAACATGCAGCTCTCCCCAAATAAAAGCTCTCCCCTAATCTAGCAAATCATCTAATCTCCCCCATTAAACTTCTCTCCTCTACTCCCCCCTCCCTCAATAAAGCAACGATGTAGCAAACAGGTATTGTACATTTAAGTCACAGGTAACACTGTTAACAGAACAACAGAAGTTTGCACGCAACTCTGTGGAATGATACAAAAGGAGGATCTGGTTGACATCAAAAGATCCTTCGATACAGTGTCTGCGGATGTGAGAACTCAAACCAAGCATCAGATCTTCATGTTAGCCCTATGATAGTTCAGCTGAGGTTTGCCTTGGCCAAGCTCAACAGGCAGATTTCAAAAAAGCCTGAACAGACATGGCAGGAACTGGGGATACCATGGGTTGCAGGGCAAGGGTTGGAAATGGGGCTGGGGGTGGGAATGGGTAGGGTGAAGCTAGGGTTATGGGGACATTTCACATTAGTACATTAAGCATGCAAATCATATGCAAACTCATTCTCTAATTGTTCAATTAACTCACGCACTTAGATAATTAAACTTTAATGTGGGTTCCATACACTCAAAGCAGAACTACAGCCAAATGCTGATCCAAATATTTACATCATCCACATAAGTTATAGCAGCCATTCTGGAAATAACAAGCCCTAGCACATCCAACCTCAGTTTGGAAATCACTGCGATCTCTTATTTGACAACCACTTGAAGAAATTAGCAGCACATCCATTCAGCTCTGTTTAAACAGGGCCATCGTCTGCTCTCCTATAGCTCTACTTTGTCCAAAATCACAAACCACCTGCTTTGAATCCAGAGTGATCTGATAGGGCCTCCCCTAGGTGCTATGGGGGGAGATACTTAGAGGGAAGAGAAATATAATCCTTACTTTATTTTCTTTGTGACCTTGAAACACTGCTCTAGTCCAAATATTTTAAAATTCCCTGCAAGAAATGAATCTACCTTTCTGGAAGGAGACACTGAGTTTTGTCATACTCAGTGCTCTTTTCAAAAATTTATTTTCAAACAGAGGGAAAAATGTTCTTAAGATTGAATTTATAAGAATATAATTTCTTTTCTTCCTGGAAATTCATTAACTTCTCTCTATATCGCGCCCTCTCTTTTTTTTTTTGTCTTTTTCGTGACCGGCACTCAGCCAGTGAGTGCACTGGCCATTCCTATATAGGATCCGAACCCGCGGCGGGAGCGTCGCTGCGCTCCCAGGGCTGCACTCTCCCAAGTGCGCCACGGGCTCGGCCCACTCTCTTTTTTTTTAAACCTTAGATCTAAGAATATTTAGAAGACTCAATTTATAGACATTGATTTTTCTCTCTGGAATTAATTTAATGGAAACAGATGAACTCTACCAACCGGACTTAACATTGTACTATTGCAAATGAGAGGTATGACCTTGGCCCTTGGCTGGAATTCAGCTTTACCTGGTTGACTGCCTGTAAAAACAAGAGTTCAGAGAACAAGGGTGCCTTAGGTCTCAACCCTCTGAGAGGCTGAATTACACCAGGAATGAGCTAGAAGGAGTTAAGCAGAGTAGTTGCTACACAGATTTTTGTCTCATATGTAAAGTAATTTTGAACTGTGAAGCCCAGTGTTAGGTCTGGTTGAATAGTACATTCATGTCTACATAATACCTGTATTTCCTCAGGCAAAATTTATAATCAAATTTAAAATTTTCCACTTTAAAAAAATGCTCATTAAGTATTAAACAAAAATGAAAAGACCCAAGAAGTATTGAGCCTCAAATAATGGTTTATAATCAAAAATGGATCTAAACATGGGTAACAATGATGCAATAATATTTAATTAGAATAAAAAAATAAAGTAGTAAAAGTTTCAGGTAGAATCTGTCATATTTTAAACTATAACTGACACAGTGGTCTTTAGAGGGCTTCCTTAAGTAATTACAGAAGAGAAATTAGAATGATTCAATGAACTCTTAATAAATGTCTTCAGGCTATTTCTTTAGAGCTTAAAATACTTAGAGAAAATCTTGCCTTTAGGTTCATGTATTTGAATGTCTTAATATTCCAAAAATGTGATCATTGACACCTCATTTATTTGGTATTTATTATTTTTATATGTATGCCTTAAGGCTTTTTCAGTTTTTTATAAACACGCTAAGGTACATCAACTAAACAGAGAGAAAACTCCAATAAAAATTAACCTTCTAACATAAAGGGAAAACGTAATTTGAGATTAGAGTTTTAAATGGAGAACTGATTCTGCTCAACAGGTGTCTGTTAACTGCCACCTATAAATTCACAGTCTGGTTGAGTTTGAAGAACACTAATTGGGCCGTATATAATACATAATTGAACATTCTCTTGTAGTACCAGCTAAAAAATGAAAACCACTAACTGAATTTAGTTATAATGCGTACAAAAATTCACAGAAGTCTATAGATAGGTTTTTATGAGATAGCAGATTCCAAAATGCAGCTTTTAAACTTTCTGTTATTTCAAAAGTTAGTAAATAGCTGCAAGGTTTTAGTTCATATGCACCAGACACCTAAGGCAAATTCTAAAACAGATCACATCATACCACTCTCTCCCCCCAAAATGGAAACTGAATATTACATATTCTCTATCCTCTGAGAATACAAAGGAGAAAACTTTCTCAATATTCTCATTTTCTTCTTGAGAAAAAAGTTTCCTGATGTCATTAAATAATTAAAAGGCATGATTCTGATTTGGTTTTCTAACATTAACAAAAAGGTTTGGTATTTTCCAAGCCTTGTATTATTCTTTTTAAATTTTTAAAAAATTAGTATTTAATTGATTTTTTAAATAGAAGCTTTTAAACCTTTTCTACTAGGAACTTCTTCCACCTACCTGCTTGTAAATTTAGATCTGAATATTAACAAACATTATTCTCTATTTTTTTAGAACACTTAATAAAAAACTAAAATGATTTTAAATGACAACTGTTCCTTTAAGGTTTTACTTTCAATAATTCTGATAAATTTCAGAGATAGACTACCCAAACATAGATACATGTGATTACATTTTCTGTCTGTAATCTCTAGGGCTTTGACAAATGCTACATATAGCTCCATGCTTATAAATATGTGTACTTATATTTGGATGTGGATGTAAGGAAAAGGCCTCCTACAAACATTCACATACACACAAAAGCAGGAGGCTGCGGCCGTTCTTTTAAAAAACCTTCAAGAATAAAGAATGGTAGTTTGGTCAAATGCACTTGGTTATACTGAATTTATTTCTTTTGATGGTAAAGAGCAGAGATGGCCACTTCCAAACATACAAAAGCTGTGGTTAGCATTTACAGGTTCAGGAGGAACTGCTGGGTCTCAGGAGTACCAGTGCCAGGCAACCTATAGACATCACAATCCTCAAGAGGCAGGAGTCCCATGCACAGGAGGATGAATGGGCCTGATGCAGCACCCCAAAAGAGGCCTTTGCATGCCAACCCAAGAATTCTGCTCAGGAGGCCTTTGCATGCCAACCCAAGAATTCTGCTCAGGAGGCCTTTGCATGCCAACCCAAGAATTCTGCTCAGGAGGCCTTTGCATGCCAACCCAAGAATTCTGCTCAGGAGGCCTTTGCATGCCAACCCAAGAATTCTGCTCAGTAGGCCTTTGCATGCCAACCCAAGAATTCTGCTCAGGAGGCCTTTGCATGCCAACCCAAGAATTCTGCTTAGTGATTCTCAACCAAATGTCTCAACCTCTCAGACAGCAGGCTAGCCAATGGGAAAATTCAACAGGATCTGAAAATAGGATGGCATTTTAAGATACAAAAGGTAAAAAACAAAAACCTTTTACCTCAAACTTTAAAATGTTCACTTTCCAAACAAAAATTTTTCTAAAGTATGCAAAAGTGAAATGTGAACCTTTGAATATTAAGCAGCTCAGAGTAAAATGCGCCACAACTTCACACACATTCCAATGATCAGTCCAGTTATCATCAAATGGAAAAAAGGCTGAGAACCACTTTGTAGCTGTAACAGTGCCTCTCCCAGCTATCCTCCGCCCATACTTCCATTAAAATGTATACAGAATGTCATGCAAATCATACTCAAATATTTCTCACAAATAAAGCACATGAATCTTTGAGAATCATTAGACACAAAGGGTTGAGTAGCCCATGGACATGGGGGAGTACAAACTGGGGAAGAATAGCACTGATATATATGTGTGTATATATATATCAATTTACCCTTTTCCTTGTTCCTGTAAAAGCAAGTTAACACAGATGCCTGGAATGAAAGCCAAAACTCACACAGGACAAATTTTAACCATAGACTTTAAAACCAAGTATGTTTCTCATTTTAGGACAATGTTTGCACATTAACTCGTCATGAGGCACAGTAAATGAAGTGTAATAGACAAAGAATCTCAGGAGGCACTAGACATTACAAATTTTCTGCTTTGCTAGGACACACTACCTACAGCTATTGACAACACTTTGCGACACATCACATAGTGCAAGTTCAGGAAGAGGAAATAACCATTTGTAACCTTACATTATGAACCTGATGGATCGCTGAGAAAGGAAATCCAGCGTTCTGATTCGTCCATATTTCACAGACAGACGACTGCTGATATAAACAGAAAACTATCTCATCTTGTCAATATTTAAAACATGGTAGCTACCAAGGTAGCATCCAGGAAGAGAAGGAGGAAAATATTAAAATGCAAAGAATCACATTTCTTTAAAAAGAAACACTCAAAAAATGTTTTAGGATGCCCAAGTTTTAAGAATTGACTTCCAAGTCATTCTTTTTGCTTAAAAACATTTTGGGTTGGCTGGAAAAAAACAAAAAACAAAACCATTTATGCATTACTGTTATATCAAGGTAACGTACCAATAAATTCACATCGTGGAAAAAGCAAACTGTGTTTAACATTTGCCAGAAAGAACAGAGGTACCCTCCCTCTTCATGTCATTACTTTCAGAGGATAAATATTTTCATTAACTTCAAGAAAGATGAGAAAAAACCTTTAACAGAGGTGAAACATTTTTATTTTCTTATCTTCAATGACCAAGAGCAAATGACACAATAAAATGACTTTCCTCATTTAGTCATTGCTCCATCTGATAAACCTAGAAGATATTTATGCCTCCAGCATTCTCAAGGGCAAAACTCTGTGGTTAACAAAGGCAGAAGTGTCACTGTGCCTCCCAGCAGTGGGACTGGGGGTGGAGGTGGCAGGAAGGAGGCTGGGGCAGCGAGAGATGGGGTCAGAGAAGCTCAGTTCTGTTACTCAAGCAGAAACTTTTGGGAACAAGATTTGTGAGTCTAATGAATCAGCTCTATAATTTGGGCTCTCCACCACACCATTAACAACCTGAGGCAATACTGTTTGCTCAGAACAAAAAGCCAAACTAACCAACACCTCCTCCCAGGAATTACAGCAGAAACCATCAAATAAACTGACTGAGCTCTTGGCTTGACCATTTCAGAGTTCTTTTCCTGATTTCTATCATTCTAAAAGACACTGTGAAATTGAATCACAGAAAATGGCAGAGCGCCTAAACATATTCAGCCAGCACTGCAAGTATCCCCAGATTTCAAAAGTGGATTGTAGAAAGATCATTGCAGGAAGGAGATAAGCGCATAACCACGACATAGTTTAGAAACCCAGTAAAGAACAAATTATGAGACAGAAAGCTTATCCCTGGCTAAACGTTTCCGTCACTCCCACCCTCCAGAAACACTCACCAGAGATTTAACATCTCTCTCCAGTTACAACAGCACGTCCCCGCCCACCTACACCTTTGTGTTCCATCCCTTCTGCCATATGGATGGCTTGCTGGGGACAGATTGTCAGGTAACCAGCATTCTGTTAAGGAAGTTAGATCTCCAAGGTCTGACCCAAAGGCACTTCCAACCACCTCCCACATAAACCAGCTCTGCTATTCTCTGTTCCCTCTCTATTTTCTCCATAGGGGAATCTTCCTCTTCCTAACTTTCAAAAATTAATTCTCTAGCAAGTTAAGTCTTGGGCCCATTCACCCCCCTGGCCTTGTTTACAACAGCTGTCATCTGATGTAAATATATTAACTCCATGCTTTAATTGGTTTACCCACTGAACTGGCACCAAACATACTTCTAGGGTCTCCTGACCTGTTCAGCGCTCCTACCCACAGTCTTCAGCTAATTCTTTTACATAAATCATATCTTCTACAACTTTCACACATTTCTAGTGCTGGTAGTAGCCCAGGTACCACCTGTCATCTGATAGATGAAGACACAGACATTCAGAGAGGCTAAGTGGCTTACTAAGGTCACACAGGGGAGTGGGACAACGTGTCAGCCTGCTGGCATGGCTGGGAAGGAGTGGGAGCCTGGTACTGACTTCACTGGAAGGCAGAGGAAGCTCTAGTTACATTGAGCTTGTTTTACAGATCCTAAAACAAGTATATCTAACTGTAAACAGTTCATGAACAGTCTCAATTCTACAGGGGTCCAAACACCTAAAAGTTTTACTCTTTTCTAATCCTTACTCCCAAATGGGCCATGGCCAGTCTTCCTGCCCCGATGAGCACCAGGTCACTTAACATTTTGGGCAGACTGGTCACACTGAGTCACGAAGAACCCATTTTGTATAAAATCCCATCTCATAGCTGATTCAAACTTTCCCCTCCCTCATCACATACCAGTCTTGGGGCTTAAAAAACCCGAGAAGAACATTTTGGGCAGACTGGTCACACTGAGTCACGAAGAACCCATTTTGTATAAAATCTCATCTCATAGCTGATTCAAACTTTCCCCTCCCTCATCACATACCAGTCTTGGGGCTTAAAAAACCCGAGAAGGGTGACAGAGACTGATCTGCACTTTGTCCTTTCCTCCCCTGCTCTTCTCTTTGGAGGGAGTGGGGTGGAGTGGCGTGGTCTGTCTCTGGATGTCCCCCACTCCAAGCTCTTCCTCCTTCACGTGTTTAGTTGGGGAGGAGAGTATAGTAGGACAAGGGCTTCTTCCTTGTCCAGCTGTGCTGAGTTCTCTCTGATGGTTGTCACTGTGTTTTAGCTAACACTAATGTGGCCTCCCATGCCCTCTGTGCAGCAGGTGGCCCAACCTAGGTTCTACCATGTCCCTGCGTAAGTTCTTTGGAGGGCTGTGCTGGGGTAAAGGGTGGGTCCCCATGCACAGTTTCTGACAGGAGATTTCCTTCAAGCCCCACTCAGCCCTCCCAGGGCACATGCACGCTTCTTGGGTAGGAGGCAGGGGAGAGGGTCCTGCACGTCCCCGTGAACCCCATCACACGTACACAAGCTTGTCACACAGAACAGAGGAAGGGCAGGCTGCTGTACATTCCTCTCTGGGGGAGAAGGAAAGGCCATTTCATTTTCAGTAGAGTGGGCTCAGGTAAGTACAGGAAAAGACAAAGTGGAGACCGTACAGACACTTCCTGGGGAGTTTCGCTTAAAGAGAAATTGAGCAGGAGGTTGAGGATGATGTTAAGTTGAGGGAAGGGGTTTATTTGATGTATTCGACACCACTGATCACTCCTCCTGTTTCTTAGACTCTTTTCGTGGTTCCTATTATCTGACCATTCCTGGAGCATCAGCCCTCAGTCCCTCTCGAATCCTTCTTGGCTATACCAGGTCTCATCCAGTACTGGCTCCCAATTTTCTATCTCCAGCCCAGACTTCTGCCCTAAACTCAAGACTTGGACATCAAGCTGCATAACCGACACCTCTATTTTGACATTTAATAGGATCTCAACCAGTTGCCCAGTCTCAAACTATTGGAGCCATCCTTTCTCTCACAATTTCACATTCAATCCTACTGAATCTACTTCTAGAATCTTCTCACCCTCCTATCACTACCTGGTCCAGGCCACTACCTTTTCTCACTTGGATCATTCCATTAGCTTTTGGTCTTGTTGCTTTCATCCTTGCCCCTCAGTGTCTATTCTCAACACCAGAGCAAAATGACCCATTGAAAATGAAAGCCAGATCGTGCCACGCAGCTCCATTTAACCCAGCAGAGAACTCAGAGTCCTAACGATGCCACCCGTTCTGCCTCACCTCCCTGCTCGCCTCTCCTACCACCCCCCTTACTCACTCGCTTCTTGACAGCAAAGCACACTCTTTCTTTAAACCCTCTGCACTTGTTTCTCCATCGGCTTGAAACATTCCTCCCCCAGATACTACAGAACTAACTCCCTCACCTCCTTCCGGTTCCACTCGAATGTCGCCTTCTCAGAAAAACCTTCCCCAAGCACCAAAGTAGATAATATCCAAATCTAGTCTACGATTTCCACACTGTAAAAGAATTATACTTTCAAGTAGAAATTTAAAATTTGAAAAAAGTTTGGAGCATAAGAACCTATCTCCCTGACATTCATTCAAAGATAGTTAGTGGTCACCTATTGGGTACAAGGCACGAGTCACAAAGTAAATAGCAACCACCCCTGCTTTTAATCAATGTATATGGGAACTGTCAGAATTAGTAGTAACCCGGGACTGAGAGGCTGACGGTGGGTCTCGGAACAGAACAAGCTGGTGACAGCACCATCTATTCAACAACACCAATTAGGCTCTGGAAACCTTCTGGGAGATTGCTGATGTTGTGTAGCTAGTTTAATAAAGAAACTTTTATGAATAGATCCCTCCAATCAGATTCTATCACAGATGAAAATTTCTGCCTTGTTCTAGCCCTGGGGAAAAAAAAAAAAGGCTTTCCTCTTTTCCTCTGTTTCTCCCTTATGTTTGTCATAATACTTTCACACTTCAGGGTGTTCAGAAATTGACCAGAAAAAATTCAATGAGAAATATGAAAGGTTCAGAGTGAAAGCTAAGAGAATAATGAAGTCCATTCCTTCTCTTGGATGACAGCACTTCTAAAGTAAAATGAAAACAAACTTGAAGAGCAAACAAAACAGCTTCAAAGGCAGAAAAAAAAGGGCAACCTAACAAAGGAAGCCTTGGTCAGTAGCTCAGCGGCTCCTGGAGTAGAGACTTGGATGAGATGAGATCTGTCAAAGGATAGAGTCAAATTCAGCGCAGTCAAGGAATAATGCACCCAGCCCCCCATATGTATATTTTCTTCCAGCAGTGACAGCCCCGCGGCATCTTCTTCTGTGGGCACAAACTGAACTCTGCCTGGAAATTAGAAATTCAGAACCTTGTTTCTCCTGCGTTGCCCAGAGGCTGCAGGCCAGCCTCTGATCATTTTGTCTGTCCCAGTGTTGTATACAGAAGAACGAGCCTCCTCCTGTCCTCTTGGGTGAGTTTCAAGATACACACTCAGCCCTCTAATGACTGCATGGGATTTAGATTCTTTTCTTCAGCTACACTGTCAACCTCTGAAGTTCAGTGTCCATGTCTATTTATTTCTACTTCTAAACAGTGAAAGAAAGAAACAAATATACCACTGACCCTTTTTATAAAAGGTTTCAGGTGAACGATTTTATTTGCAGGGAATGCTGGACTCAAGAAAATGCTTCCTGTCATTTCTCCACCTTTTTGAAGAGCAGTCCTTCCAAAGCTTCATGACTGTGATGTTCCTCTGTGTCTATGGGGAAGATTCTTGGGCAGATTAGTAATCACCCACCAGTAGGGAGAAGCTAAGCCAACAGTTGTTTCTCCAACTACATCTGCATGTGTGACCCGCTATTGCTGGTGTCAGCATTAATCAAACTGTCAAAAGTAGGAGGAAGTCAGCAGCACGTCTGGTCCTATCACAAGTCCACTGGCATGATATAAATTCCAGTACTGGGCCGACCCTGTGGCACACTCGGGAGAGTGCGGCGCTGGGAACGCAGCAGCGCTCTCGCTGCGGGTTCGGATCCTATATAGGGATGGCTGGTGCGCTCACTGGCTAAGCGCGGTGTGGCCGGTCAAAAAAAATAATAAATAAATAAATAATAAATAAATAAATAAATAAATAAATAAATAAATAAATTCCAGTACTGCCTGCCCAAGTTTAAGGTTCTCTCCCCTCCCCCTTGTCCCCCTCCTCCCCATCCTGCTTCCCTCCCTCCCTCCCTCCTTTCTTTCTTTCTTTCCTTGTTAACTCTGATTCTGGTACTGATAGCACATAAATTAAGTCCTCAGCTGCCAAAGTAGGGGAGAATTATAGGCTTATGATATGCCTATTATTCATTTGTAGAGACAATATATATAACCTGCATTCCCTAATATGATAGTTGTAGCCCTAAATGGCATTACACAATTATTTATGCAATTTTTTCATGGGAAAAAAATAGAGCAGAGAAGAAAAAGAACATTGCTCGTACAATCCAGATCTCGATATACAGCTCCTCAGGTTCTCCGGAGGTTGCAGGGCATTTAAGTCAACTGGGATCATGCTGTTTATAGCAAGATAGGCTATTTTACTTGTTCTACCTCAAAGTTTGGATGTCATCACTACTGATACAAACATTTTTCAGGATGACTAAAAAGCAGAAATATTAATAACTCATTCAGAAAAGCGGCAATCAGCCTTTTTATCACAACATGAATTGCTACAAAAAAACAAGATTTTGCAAAGTATGTTTTTCTTTGCCTGTAACATCTCATGAAAATATATGTTATGCTCTGCTCTTGCAAACTGAGGCTGTCATTTTCTTGACTTAAACCCATCTATTGACTATATGCTCAACATTTGTTTCTTGCTTCTGGTAAAAAAGAGGTATTGGACAAAGCCATTCATTCAGTGATATTTACTGAGACCTCATTATTTCCCCATTTTACCCTTATGAAAAATATGGAAAAACAAGGTTTAACTGAGA
Source organism: Cynocephalus volans (assembly GCF_027409185.1). Classification (NCBI taxonomy): domain Eukaryota; kingdom Metazoa; phylum Chordata; class Mammalia; order Dermoptera; family Cynocephalidae; genus Cynocephalus; species Cynocephalus volans. The sequence continues at coordinate 24,887,756 of NC_084471.1, read as the reverse complement.
CCATCCCAGTTGATGTCCAGTCCGTCATGTCTGAGAGCCCTGTGGTTTTATGGTGCCTATAACCTTATGTAATTTGGTCAACAGTATTTATGGAGTGCTTAATTCTAGAGGAATAAAAAATGACTGAGGAAGAGTCAGGCCTTACCCCTACATACACTTTACTAAAAGAGAAAGCAAATCTTTTTGAATAAAATATAATTAAATATTTTGAAATATACTAACTCATAAAGATATTTTACATTTTTGAAGTATTTAAGTATGGATATCATCCATAAATCCTTTCCCAAAGAGCTCCAATGCCAACTAGGTTACATCGTGTATAAGAACCTCTGGGAAGTGTCTGTATTTATAAGAACTACTGTTTCCATATTAGTGGAGAGGTATTCGTTTGGGCTTACAAGCAGGAAAATAGAAATAGTTTTATAAAATATAGCTAAATACTATGATCTTTACTTTAAAATGCATTTATTCCCACTGGCAGTTGCAAAAACAGTGTAGCAGAAAACTTGAAGGTATCTCCAAAAAGTAATAATAATTTCTAAAACAACCCAAATGTACAGCTTCCTAGTGTATAAAATACTTTGACAAATACTACATTATTTGTGCCTCACAACAATGATGTGAAGTGGACATTACCCTCACTTTAAGAAAAGAAAACTAAGGCTCTCAAGTAGCTAATAGGCTTGTCCAAGGTCAGAGGTAATAAATATCAGAGACGGGATTCTTAACCCTAATCTCACTACTTCAAATCTGGCATTCCAAAACAGCTCATCAAATTAAGTATGAAAAAAGGAAATCAATACCCATGTGATGGAACAATTTTTCATTAGACATTCTCAGAATTCGAAAGTAAAAGTGGGCTTATTCAGGTGCCCACTATTGCTATTTCTGCCTGTTTAGAAACCAATCCCACTTCTGGTAACAGCTCCCTGCCTGTCCATGGGAGGAGCTGCTACCTACCCCTCAGTCTACAGGATTCAGGTGGAGCTAACTCCCCTACCCCCTCCAAGGCATGTGACCTCTGCCTGGCTTCTCTCTCTCTCTCTCTCTCTGTCCCCCCCCACGCACATGCACACACACACACACACACACATGCACATGCACGCGTGCGCGTGCCTTTGTGATTAGCCCAGAGACAGACAAGAGATCCAAACCAGGTTGATCTGATCTGATGGGACTCAATACTGGGACATTTTCAGGGGGAACTCTTGGGATGATAAGCTCTCTTACTTGTAGGTTCAAGTTGAACAGGATTTGAGTATGAAACTCCCCACATGTAGAGAAAGCCTGTCTGGGAAAAGAACCAACCCAGAGGAGAGCAGCCGTGACACATAGAGCAGCCACAATTGGGAGAGCCAGAGAGCACGGTGGCATAGAGCAGGTGGAACCAGGATCCCCTGGATTCTGCAGTGGAACGATTCTGATACATGTCCCTTTCCACTTAAGCCACGTTGAGTTGGATTTTTGTTACTTACATGCATTCAAAAGAGTCCTGACTGATAAATTACTTCAGTCATATACAAACAGAATTAACTGAGATGGGACTCCATAATCAGCCCTATTTCCTCTAGAACCTTCTCTTTATTTTTAACATTGGAAAAAGAAAATCTACCCTTGAAAATCTAGCAAAGTCAGATTAAAACAGCCCAAGCTGACCTGTGGACCCAAGAACTGGACTGAAAATAATGAGAAACATTCCAAAAATTTAACAAGTGGAAAAATAGCCTGGTGCGCCTCTTTGTGAACAAGCTCCTCAATGTCAATAAGCCTGTGGCACTACTAAATGTCACAAGGTCAATTCCACTGAAATAGGGTTTTTATATATTGTCAGATTTCTTATTTATTCAGTTGAAAATAGAATCTTTTCTATTGATGTTTTTTTAAAAAATCCATGGTCTGATTTTAATTGGAAACAGTCACCTTGGTTAGGCACCAGCACATGGAGGGGGGCGCACACATCAGAGCTTCTCTAGCAAAACGACCGCAGGGGTGTAGGTCTGCCTAGGGTCTGTCAGAACCACCTCCCTCTAATTTGCCTCCTTGATGGACTTGACAGAGAATGAAAGAAGCCAGACTTGTAAGATGACTATCAAAACCTAAAAAAGAACCCATCTGAATGATTTTCCCACTTCTTCCAATTATTAAGATCAATGTATAGGATCCAAAAGATACTAACCATATTGGAATTACCGTTGCCTGAAAGACACTAATCATATTGGAATTTCTAACCCCAAAGTTGTCACAGGTAGAGCAGGGTATATTTTGAGAAGGGGCAATTAACTGACCACATTAATAAACAAGATATGCAGCACAATACACCAGGTTTAAATTCCAAGTACAAAAGCACCATTTTCCACTTACACTTGGTGATGCCTTTGGTAATAGATGGCTGTTGGTCTAGAGTTCCTGGCTTGAAACAGGGCACAGATAATCGTCAACATACCAAACTATCTCTGAAGCTGGTGTGTCAGCTCGTCAACTTGACAAGCTGTCACGCTGGAAGCTCCTAATGAAAGTTTACGGAGTCTATTCTACACCTTCTTTTGTGATTTTATATATATCTGTCTGGGCTTAAGTGTTAGGAGTTGCTCTTTAGACCTTCACAGAAGAAAATTTTGAAATCATGGACAGGGTGAGCCTTTCTGAGTAGTGGCTATGTGATGAAAATCTAAATTAAAAACTAGCCACTAACTTATGGACATTAAAAAAAATCTGAGGGCTGTCCGGTTAGTTCAGTTGGTTAGAGGGCCATGTTGGTGACATCAAGGTCGAGAGTTTGGATCCCCCTACCAGCCAGCTGCCAGAAAAAAAACCCTTATGTGACACAGTAATAAGAAAACTTGTTTAGTTTGGGAAAATAAAATCACTTTGTAAAATGCTATTCCTTTCAACATAGTTGTGTTATTTTCTGGAGGTTGATTCTATAAATTCCCATGCCAAAGCAGTAGGTAGAAGTTCCAGTAACAACAGGCCTTCTCTCTTAGGGAAAATGTAAAAGGATAAAATTACTATCTTTCTTCTTTCCCAGAGATGGTTAAGCATGTGCCACATGTCCTTCTGGCATATCGATGCTTCTCTAGCTAACAATTTTGTGCAATGTGTATTTCAAAAAAGTTCTAAATTTCATTTAAGGAAAAAATCCCTTCCATTTCATTTAATGTTTTATCTAACCATGTTTCAATAATAACATGTTATTACTGTAAGATACCCTTTGCTACCTACTTTTGTAACCTGAATCGGCAGAGAAGGATTCCATCTATGTCCTCTGTTTTCTCTGGCTTTCAGATCATTCTACATGGATCCTTCTGATTGTGATACATGCTTCTTGGCAGAATTTGTATTTACACAATAAAATAATAAAGGGGAAAATCCCAATTTGATTCTCAATATACATTTTAAGCAAGGATAATGCTAGAACGAAAAGATGGTCTTTACAGAATGCTACAATCACCTGAGCACTTGTCTTTCTAATACCTTTGGCATTACTTAGCCCTACAATGAATCAAGGACCTTTGAATTAGGGACTGACAGGTGACATATCTGAATTGACAGTCATATCATCTATCTATCTATCTATCTATCTATCTATCTATATACAGTGCTTTACAGTTTAGAATATGCTTTCACACAAATTGTCTGATACACACAAACCTGAGAAGCAGGCATCATCCACGTTTTAAAGATAAGAAAACTGAAGTTCAGAGACACCATATGACTTGATCTAGGTCATGCAGCTAAAAAGAGACCAAATCAGAACAACTGAAGAAGCCACTAAGGAGACAGCATCCACTATCTGGAAAAATACCACAGGCAAGAACGTCAGTGTAAACAGAGTATACAGAGTAAACCTACATCTACATACAAAGCTTTTCATACACACGGGAGAAGGACAGAGTCCTGCCAAGATGCTCAAGATCTCCACTAAAAGGATCAACAAATAACCATTGCAGTTTTGCATGTGATAACCATGAGCTGATTCAATGAGTTTCCACTAAACTACCAGTGATTTTATCCTCTGATCGCTGTGCCTCCATAAGTGTAATCAATCATAGCACACGGGAAATTAGTACTTGTCGAACTCTTATTAAAATGTTTTATATTGTTTTAATACAGACACAGCCCACAGGGCACCAGGGGCTACAGAGGATCAAGGCTGTGTTCAGGCAGACCAGGCTGAGTCCAGGCTCTGCCATTCACAGCAGTGAGGCTAAGTGCTCACCTCCCCTGGCCTCCTACCATGTAAGTAGGCTATAGTCAGGACTGGGGAAGACATTGCATGTGGAACCCCAGGACCTGGCCACGGCAGGGGTTCCAGATGGCTCAGCTTCTATTTCTCTTCATTATATCAAAAGAACAAACATTGGTACAACTAATATAATATGTAAAGTGCTTTCAAATAAAGAAGAATTTGATCTAGTCATACTTATTAAGTAACATGTTCAGATCAAGAAATATTAGACTTGCAATTGAATTGACTTTCTAATAATTTAGAAACAATGTAGGAAGAGCTTTGATAGTACCTAATACCTTACCCCAGGCAATGTTGTTATTTTATTTAGATGAGAGCATTCAAAACACAAGAACTTCTAGATTATGGATTTTACTCACTAATATGTAAAAAAAAGTTTGTGCAATGATATGCATTTCTCTTACTATTGAGGACTCTCTATTTTATCATGTGAAAACACAAATTCTATTTCATTTCTCCATATGTATTTCTTTAAATGGAGGCCTCTATAAATGGTAGTAAGTTCAGCATTTGGAAACTTTTTCCTTTTTTTTTAAAAAAAAATAAATTTGAGGGATGTGGCCCTTAAACCTTATTAATTCTATCACTCTCCTTTATTATTTGTTTTAAGAATACTTTGACTTCTTCTGAGTATCATTCATGTCTAAAACCTCCAAAGTTTGCAATTAGGTCCTAAATACTGGAAATATTTTCCTCCTGATATATTTCCCATACTTACAGTTACTATCTCATCTCCACCGAACTCAGATCAAAAGCTGATCTGCCATGTGCTATATGCACATTAATAATGTGTGGGACATCTTGTTTGTGCTAAAATGAGATAACAGATGTTGAAGTACTATGAAAATTTAAAAGCGTTATGCACATTAAGGCATAATTATACAAATGTGACTGCAACATTTATTAGGGATATGGAAATGGGGGAGCATTTCAGAACTTTTGGGCAAATGAGTCCAATTTAGACTTATAGGCTACAGAAGCTATGTTTTCAACATGATAGAAAACCCATTGTTTAGATGTATTTACATCATTACATTCAGTAGTTTAGAAAATGCTGTTAGTGCTGAACTCAATTTTGTTTCTCACATATTCATTTAAGATAATTTGATGTCAGAATATTGCTATATCAGAATAAAAGCAAACAACAGCCACAATATTTGCAAATCCTCTGCATTCCAAGACAGGTATTTTAAAATATTGCTTCAAACTGAAAGCAAGCAATTAAACACCACTCTAGTGTTACATTTTAAATATTTGCTAACAAAGAAATTTGATAGGTGGGATAGACATTAAAAACTTGATCTCAATTTAACTTTAAGCATTGGGTTTTCCAAGTTAAGCAAAGCACCTTCAAACATTAGTTGAGCAGACCTTAAGAAGGCAAAACTCCTCTAATTATTGTAGCCTCCAAGGTTTCTAGCCTTGGGCTAGAATTCCACATCACTCTAGTGGGTTCTCAGTTAAACCTGAAGAAGTAGAGGCAGTTCTAAGAACATGAATCTGTCCTGGTGATTTTCTCTCAAGTGCATTCTCCTTTCTCTTAGTAGGTAAAAAAGAAAGCCTGAAGGTGGACTTCTGCATTTTAGTGGGAAACAGAGACAGGTTAGGCAAGCATTAACCAAGCTACAGTAAACCTCTTGGGAGACTCCCTGAAGGAAAGAACCACAGGAACTGAGCTCCTGGTTCACAGGAGGTGTAACTAGCTGCTTGCTTACAGGAATTTTAATTGCTAATTCAAGTCTTCAGGAAGGCTCAACTTGATTGGCTAAGCATATAACTTCAGGAAAGAATATGGTCTACAAAGAGCATAACAGGTTGTTAATAAAAAGCCAATGATTCCAAAAAATATTACAGCAATGACCAGAAAAAGGAAGAAGAAAAAAAAAAAATCAATTGACTGGTTGAGTGGTGGAAAAGTCACATAAATCGAACTGTTGGACAACAAATTTACTGAGTATTTCATATTTTGGCAGGTTAAAGTTTGAAATGGCACTACTTTTAAGAAGCATGCGTTCATTTTCCCATGATTTTTGGTCTGGCCAGACTAGAGAACTTCCTCAAAACAGATTAAAAAACTGTAATTAACACAACCTAAAGAGTTGTAATCCCAGAGTCCCTTTTTCTTATGGATCAGATTACCGTAGTGCTATCTCCTATTTTCTGTGCAGCAAAAGTGGGTTTATTGATTGGCAGGATTTTAGAAAGCTTCTAATAAGCTCCTGGTTGCTGAATGACCATCGCTGTCAGTCGTACACGTGAGATAAATACACACACTCACACAGAAGCTCTCTGTAGCTCACCACATCCCATCACTTCGCTTTTCTCACCCTTCTTTCTGCTTTTGGGCTTTTCTCACCTGGCCAGATAAAAGTTCATTCAATTTTCTCCAAGCAAGAGAATTCCTGACAGGGGGGCTTTTCCGACTGAAGTGACAGAGAAAAGATTTGGGGTATTCAAAAGGTGGCACTGCCCCTGCTTGTGAATCTCAGGAGGAAAGGAAAAGAGCGCTTTTGCTAGATTACCTCTGAGTGTTCATCCATCGGCCGAAGAGTAATTAATTCCTCCTTGAAAAAACTTCACTACGTGGAGAAATTTCATAAATCATACAAGCAGCTGAGATTGGTAATTCTGTTACTAAAGTTGACAAGTCAACAATGGCTAATGTCATGGAAGAACTATCCTACCTTACCCACATGATTCAAGGTTAAAACAAATCATGTTTCTAGAACGCTGTCATTAGAGAAATTTAACCACATATGTGATCCACAAATATTAACAAATAGGAAATAAATGAACAGCTTGGGGACAAAAGCTTTCAGACTCCCTTTTACAAAGAACACCAGGGAAAACAGTAATAAAGATTAAAAGATAATACCTAACTACAGGGAAAGGGAAATTTATTCTTTTCTCGACTCTCCTACATTTTCCACTTCTCTTCAATAAGAAGTTCTCCATAGCCGCAGCATTGCCATTCCCTGCCCAGAGAACCTTGAGAACAGTTCAATACTGAGAAAACTGAAAGGAAACACAATATCCCAGGCCCTCTCACTCCAAGGCATTTGCAGGCAGAATAGTCACGGCTTCCAGATGCTCACATTTTTCTCTCATGAGCTACAGCATAGAATGTTTACCAAAAACTTTTAGAAACAGAATCTCACCAAACAGTTGATAAAAATATTTAACAACCAATGCAAAGCGATTACAGTCAAATTTTCACCTTGAGATTCTCATCTTAGGTGTGGGAGGCAGAGAGAAGACTCTTAGCACATCAGTCTGAACCTAGAATGAGGATGAAAAGAGTTGATTCTGCCAACAGTTGTCAACAAATCCACATCTCTGAATCTTGGCCAAACTGCACAGCTTGCTGCCCGTCTGCACGTGCCTTAAGAAGAGCACCACTGTTTGGTTATGGCTGACTCAAGTTTCTCAGCAGCGAGCAGAGGACAGGCTAGACAGGGACATCCATACCAAAAGCATGGAAAGGTATGAAAGTGACAGATGTCTCTTTTCAATTATTTGTGTCAGGCAGCATCATCATTCCCAACCTTTCAGGGTGACAATATGAGATGAGGCAACTAGCCCCAGTAGCACAATTCTATACAAATGTGTAAACTTGGGAGGAAATTAACAACATTACACAGAGTTAATCCTTCCCCCCAACGTCCCCCCATTATCCAACCAATGTACATTTCATAATCTAGACTTTTATCATTACTCATTTTCATTATGACTAGATCCTGACACAGTATTATTCCCTTTAGGGCAAAGACTTTCTGGGTGCAATGAGAGCAGACATAATTTCTTCAGTAAGAATGGATAATAAGGATGTGCGTATACACTCTATTCCCAGAAATTTCTGTTTCAGTCTAGTTCAAGCGAGCAGGGAAAGAAAGGCACGGCATAAAGTGGTAAAATTCTGGTGTGTGTAGAAAACAAGCATCCACCGTGAGCTACTGTTCAATATTAGAATGCATTACCTGACATGGGTGAAAGGCAAACAGATCAGAGGCTTTGATACCTTACCTGGGCCATCTGCCTCTCCAGTTTTGATCGGGGAATATCATCAAAGTAGTTTTCATTCCTTCTCCTCCTTGCATCGCCCTGCATGATAATGTGAGGAACGTCTAGGGAGCCACCAGTGGTGTAAGTGCTTTGGCTAAGTGATGGAGACAACTGAGGAGGAGTGTGATTACCACTGGGTTCCTGAATGGAAATACATCACGAAATAAATACCAAGTTCTGTGGCTAACCTCTGGTTTCAAAATTGAGAAATACTGACAAGACAAAATGTGGGGGTGGGGAGCTGTTTTTGAAACAACCGCCGAGGAATGGATGATATCCCACCACCTCATCAATGGCATTAACTAGTCAATGCTTTTTCCCCTAAGCATTTCAGGTCAAAGGTTTCGAGAATAAAGAATCAAGCTCTGTTTGCATAAATCAGCACTATGGATGATCTCAGGAGGCAGGCAAACCTATCTATGTTGGGCACCCCTGACACTAGCATGTGTGTTTGCAAGAGAAGGGACTGGGTCTTCATGGGGGCAGAACATCCTCACCATGGCAGATACCATGACGAGAATGCTAAATGGAGATCCAGTCTGTCCCGATCCTCCACCAAGGGGTAGTCTGACAATAGGGCCGAGAAGAGGACACAGTATGGCAACACAGCACGTCACATGCACAGACTGCAGAGCAATGCTTATCGTGGCAAAGACGACTCAAGCAGAGGGGCACTGGCCAGGAGTAAGAAAAGGGGCACAGACAGCTGAGGACGGGGATCGTGCTGCTTCTCCAGGCCACTTCTCCCCCACATGTTCTGGACCTCCTTTGACAGACTGAGATCCTGCACTTTTTCTTGGGAATCTCTGTCTTTGATCTGTTTGTTGTTCCCTTAAGTCCCTTCTGGGGAGTCAGAGTGAGAGGATCGGAAGCGAGGAGAGAGCAGGGTCAGCAGCAGGAAACAGCTCCTCTAGACAGTCGCCCGTCCCACCGACGGTGACGGTATCTTCCTCCCCTCCCTAGTAGCAAAACGAAGGCAAGACAATCATCCCTTTCTAGCCTCATTTCCCCCAATTTATTTGAGGTTCTTCTTCCTGAGGAGAATAATGAGTCCTGTTTCTACTTTTACTGCTCCCAGAGCCCTCAAGTAGCCTCCAATATCCAGTGTATCCCAATTCCCCTAATAGTCAGTCTTCCTCATGGCTCCCTCCTGGAGCCAGTCCTCTTGCATTCCCTGCAATCTTTTGTGTGTTTCCTTCTCCTTCAAAGCTGAATCAGACTGAGGATCTTAACAGCGTCCCTCCTGCCCGCCCCTCTGCTATCCTGCAGTCACTCTGCTGTTGCCTGAAGTTCCCTGAGCAGAGGTGGCTGCTGCAGCTCACCCCTGGATGGCACTTGTGGAAGTGCCGTGCTGTGTCCATCATTTCTGTCACTACTTATCCTGCCACTCGCAGAAAGGAAATCGGAGTGGGAACCCTCCAACGTGCCAGGGAGATCTCAGCGTTTTGGTGAACTTTAGAAAAGTTCCTGCAGGATTTGTGAAAACAAGTGACTGTCAGCTTCTCCTGTTGCTGCCATTTGAGAGAAATCACCTCTCCTGTTTTCTCTTTCTCTCCGCCCTTTCCTTCTTACCTTCCTACCCCTCTCTCCTGTGGTTTCTCTCTAGTTTTTCTATCCTTAATTCTGAATCATGGCTGAAATAAAGAAATATAGTTTACTAAGTAAAGTTTTAGATTTTCTATTCTTAACCTTTGAAGTGGATAAAGCTGCACAATTTTCACTTCTTGAAATACAGAAGACCCTCAGGTTAATTTTAAGTGGATCTTTACTTAACTGTGGTCCTTGATCGATTTTCTTTCTGTGGGTTGGAGGAGTCTGACAGAAAACTCATTTCCTCTCTCTCGGCATAGATGGGAGTGTGGGGATGGGAGCTGAGGGAGTGGTTCTTTAAGGGCGGTGGTTGGTCAGACTGAATTCCATTGTGGGCATATATCTAAATCTCAAAAATATATATTTAACTGAGCGAGAAAAACAAATCTTGTTTAATTAAAACTCAATCAAGAGGGAGATTTTTTTTTATACACAGTAGGAAAGCTATATGGAAAATGGCCTGCACTTTCTGACACACCGCTTCAGTGTTTTATTGTACAATGTAATTTTTGAGGATCAGGGTGGAAAACAGAATAAACGTGCTTGGCACTTACCCTGAGGGTGATGGACCGAGGGGGCTTCTGCGGGGGATCGTCGTGCAGCCTGTCTCCCAGAGATGCCAAAATACGTTTCCTGTGGCCAATCAAATTGATTTTTAAAACCTGAAACAACATATGTTTGGGTTAAATATTTCATTTGAGAAAAAAATAACTTTCTATATGTCCTAAAACATGAGGAGTGAAAAGAGAATTGTGCCAAGATCCCCCTGCACCGTGAGGGATGTGGTGTGACATCAGGGTGACTGCTCAGGTCTGGAAGGACAGGAGCAGCACACAGAACGTCTGCAGAGGCAATGCACTGGGGGCAGGAAGAGAAGGCAGAGACGGGTCACTTGTACCCGTGCTGCCCAGAGCTCCATTCTCTACGCAGCAGCTACAAGACCCCTCACAAATTCTCACCAGCTCCTGTCACCAAGCAGCTGAAATGCTCCAGTGGTCCCTATAGCTCTTGGAATAAAACCTGAGTCCTGACCTGGCCTCCAGGCCCAACTGGACTTGCTGTTCTCCGTCTCTCTCTATCCGTGTCCATGCCTCTCTCCCCTGTATTCAGGATGCTGTCACACTGGCCTCCTCTGTGCCTTGAACACCCCACACTTATTTTCACCTACTCTGGTCCTTTTGCCTGGAATGTTCCCCCCCAACTATCCCCTGGCCCTGAAAGTTTCAAATAATCAGTGACTCTCATCCCTCTGGACCTTGCTCAAATGTTGCCCCCTCAGAAAGGCCTTCCCTGGCCTCCTTGCTAAAAGAGCTGTGCCCTCAACCCCTTTCACGCTCTACTCTGTGATCCTTTTTGTTATTCTATGAGAGAGCTGTATTTACAGGTTCAGGGTTTGTGTTCCACCCCTCCCCATGCCAGCTCGGGGAGAGCACAGCACCCATTGATGTTTATCACTATTACTTCCCAAACGCCCAGAGCAATGCTGGAAGAAATAAGGGCTCAATGAATATGAAAGAATGAACGTTAGTAGAGATGAAAGTAGCAAAAACTAGGGTTAGAATCAAGCACTACCTGCTTGAGGTAGACTCAGAGTCTGCCCAGGGTAGTATTTTGAGTCTGACAGTACCACCCAGGGTGCTAAGAACTGCAGAGACCCTCAGTCCCCAGCCCCATTCCCGGTGCTTTACAAATGCTACCCCTTTCAATCCTCCCAACATATCTATCTTCTATTTACAGATGAGGAAACTGAGGTTCAGTGTGGTTAAGTCACCTACCCAAAAACTAATACATGGTAGATCCGAGATTTAATCAGGTTTTCCTGATTCCAGGGCTTGTTTTACTCCAAGGTATATGCTGAAAAGTTGGGTAGATCTTCAAATATTGCTGACTGTTTAAGATAAAATATTATATATCCATTCCTAAAAAATGTATTTACCCCTTTCCTGCCCATGTATATAGTCCCAGGCTATAACACTTCTCATTGGGTAACTAGTTTCCAAAGTAGCTATCCATCGTATAAATTTTCTCCCTCTCCTTTCAAGTTTTAAGGCAGAGGGGTGGGCATTTCTTTGGCATGCATCCCATGCTACCTTGAATTTTTATTTGCCTATTTGTCAGTTAGCCTATTGGCCTTTCCACCTAAACTGATTTAGACTTAAACTAGCACTATATACCCTATTCCTTTTACATTCACACTCTGACTCATGCCTGTTGATAATGATGGGATGGTAAATGTTAACCACGGTGAGTATCTACATGCACCATGGCCCTATGATTTATAAACTTCCATTTTCCCAGGCTGATGAATCCTAATCTTTGCAAGTTTGTTTTATAAAGCAGATCCTCTTTCTCATAGATCATTTTAGTTGACTTTCTCTGGACCTTCTCCTACCCTATTACAACTGCTTAAGTTTTGTTGAAAAAATGGCTCACAATAATCCAGGTATTAGTGCACCATGGCTTTACATTTGAGCAGGACACTGTTTTTTGCTTTTAATACCCCCTTTAAAATATCCTTTCTAAACACAACTGATTTCTGGCTGGCCTTTTAGCTGCAGTAGGAATAACTAGGGACAGAAGTATACACTGACTGTAAAATTGCTTAATTTTGTTATAGCCAACAGTTCAAAGCCCTTTAATCTTGGAAGGATGGTTTGAATTATTTCTCCACAAATTCCTACCTTACAGTTGTCCATGCAGAAGCCCATCTGCCATCCTTCTGCCCACTCACATAGCCCTGTGTAATCTTTCTGCATTTATATTAACCAGCTTGGCATTTCACTACCAGGAAGAGCTTAGCAGTTTTTGCAAAGCTGGAAATTTCACTATGCGCTCCTTTCAGATGATTTATAAATATGCTAAGTATATGTGCAGTCCCAGTACTGATGACTTGTAGGCAGTATTGTTTATGCAATCCACAGAAATGCCCTTAACATCCTTGCGTTGTTTCTTTTTTTTAAAGCATCAAGATCAAAGAATTCCCCCATCTCAGAAAAATACAACATTAACCTTTTCAAAGGTATTTTGCAAGTCTAAATACACTACATTTTCTTATTCTCTTTTATTCTCATGCTCAATTACTTTGCCTAAGGCTTCTATTGGACATAAATTCCTCCCATAAAATCCCCACTGCCTTTCTCCCAGTAGGTAATTTGACCTGATGCTGTTGGTGCTACCTTGAGACCCTGAATCTTGGTAAGAAATGTTTTTGTAGTAATAAAGACACTCAAAATTATTCTGACAAGTAACTGACACTAAAGAACAACTATGGTAAAATTGTCTTCAATGGTATAACCTCCATCGTTGCTTTTGGTTTACTCTCCCACAACGCAATTTTGGGCAAGTTACTTGACTCCTCTGATCTGTTTTCTCACCTAGAAAGTGAGCAGGTTAATGCCAATCTTGAACATTGCTGGAAGGAGAAAGAGTAAAATGGTGAGAATAACCACAGTGCCTGGCACAGAGAAGCAGCAACCTTCACAGTGTGCTTGTTCTAGCTAATGAACTCTCAGGATGCATAGAAATCCTGAGCCAGAAGAACAAGGATTTGGTCATTTTCATAAAGTCAATCATGTCAAATATGCTGGTGCTTTGCATGAAGAGATTTAGCTAACGCTGGAAAAACCCTTATCAAAGTTGCTTATCCTGGTAGGGACATGTCTCATTTCTAGCTATTAGTTTAATACTAGACCTAATTTTAAAAAATGTACATTATTCTCCCACACATACTGTTTAATCTCTAACAGAAGGTAAATTGAGGGGGGTCCTCTACACTGGAGCTCCATGGTTGCCTACTCCATAGAACTACCCAGAGAGGGTGGGTAGATAGAGAATAAATTAACACCAAATGATGATTCATGTCCAGAACGCTTGGGCAACTCTCCTTATTTATTAGAAATGAGCCCAGAGCACAGAAGATACTGATGGTAACTACATTTATTGAACATTTTCTATGCTCTTATTCTATGTTCTAGTTGTGCTAGAAACTGTGCCAAGTGCATTTTATACCTGTATATCCCATTTAATCTTCACAATAACATTATCATTCCCATTTTAGAGATGCAAAACCTGACACTCAGAAATTCCGAGTAACTTGTCCAAGGCCACACTGCTGACAAGTACTACGGCTGGGACCTGCACCTGATTCTTAATTCGCTCTTTACCACTCACCAACCTCTTGATAGCTATTAACCTGTACACATTTTGGTCTTAGCCACACTATTGGTTATGTCATCATGATGCTTCTGGTGTTTCTTATTTTGAGTTGTCATGTTTAAACCATTTATATAGGGTTTTGAGCATCTGAAAATATTAAAAGAATCCAGTTTTGGATAAGTCTCATAGCAGTGTTAAAGCTACAGGCCAAAAGAGCAGGTACTCCACAGAATTCCCTGTGAAATGCATATGGAATCCAAGGACAGCAAACCCTCGTCACCCAAGATTCAATACAAGTTGGCTAATACAGTCGTAGAGAGGGTGACATTTGGCTTCAAGACTTCCAAGTCGACAATAAGAAATCCAATTGGCAAGACAATAACAGAGAGAGTATTCCAAAGAAAGACAGTCGTTATGGAAAAGTCAAGTCCAAAGGCAATTGGGTTTGCCTTGAGTGAGAACAGCTAACATCTGATCATCTTTGTGAACAAACAGGGCTCCTGAAGTAGTGGAATCCTACTGCTCCAGGCACCATGACTGATGACCACTCTGCAAACCATTAGTTTCAATGGTTAGAGCAAGGGTTACCGTGGTAGAGAAAAATTCTGTGAGTTTTCATTATTGCTTGGGTGAAAGTTAACTGTAGGTGCAAGGAACCCAATAGGAGTAAAAAATAAAGTAATGGTAATATATTGGGGATTTAGTTATTCTAAGAGATAGAGGCAATTCAGTTCAACTCAGAAAACAATATTGAGTTTCTGGCTCAAATTATTTGGAGGATTCAAAGGAAAAAGTCAACTAACAGAACTTATAACTTTGGAGAGTTTGGGCTCAAATAACTACACTGTCAAACCATTAACTAAGGAAACAATTATTATATACATGAGCATAAGAATGTGCTTCCAACTGCTGAGTTCCAATAGATAAGAAATTAAAGTTATTCCATGTTTTTTTAATGGTTTTTATTACAGCTATCATAAAAGAAATGTGGGTCAAAGGCAGGGAATATTGTTAAAACGACATGGGCCTGCCACAGACAGGTATGTATTCATCAGAGTAGTAGTTGCCTCCAGGTATTTTCTCCAGTATCAATTAAACAGGACAACTGCAGGAGTCCCACTGCAAATCCCGCCAACAGGAGAATAATTGTGCTGAGTGACAATGCTATAATATTATGTCACTGTCATTTACGTTTCAGGGTTTAGCTGTGGGAATTCTGCCAGACAATATCATGACATTACCCTCACACTGAAGAGTTCACATCAGGATATATGTCACAGCAAAGCTGAATGTCAGTATTCTTAGATTTCTTTCTTTTTCTCTTTAAATTTAATGTAATATAAATTAAACATGTTTTATCTTTACTCACTTTAAAAAAATTCAACAATGTTTTGATTATAGTAACAATATTGCTTTCTCAATGCAGATACTTTATAAAATACAGAAAAACAAGAGAACAAGTTATCAATAGGCTATTAACATTTAAGTATATTTCCTTTCTACTTTTCCTCACGATTTTGTTTTGTGGTGGCCATATTGGGACTACAATTTCCACCTTGATTTTTTTCACTTAATTTTAAGCTAGGGAACTTTTCTACATATACAGCTCTCAGCAGACATTTCAAGTAACTCTATATTACCTTATCATTGCTTCAGAGAAGCATATCATAATTCATTAACCATTCCCCTTTTTGTTGGAAACTGAGTCGGTGCTTCTTTCCAAATATCAAACACTCCACATGCTTTAAAAAACCTTTTCATCCTAAAATTTCCTTTTTCATTGCCATGTTTGCATAAACACAATATGAAAAACACCAAAAGAAAACTGCAAGAATACACGTGTCATAAAGGAAAGTTACGTGGTGACAGTCCGTCTCCATGTTCTGCATGAAATCTCAATCCATTTATTGCTGGCTGGACCAAGTCCTCCAGGGAAAATCACAAATCCACATAATGTTCCTCAGTGTCACATTTTGCATTTGGAGTTCAGATTTAGCTGATGGACGTGTAGCTGGAATTCTCCAGAGATTACACATGCAACCATGTTGGGCTCAAGAGCAATTCTACGTATCACTGCCATGGAACTGCAGCCTCTTATTTCTGGGTTTTTATTTAGGGAGCGGAGGAAACAAATTCGTCCTGCATGTGGAACCCATGTTAGGGAGGTAGATCATTTCCTTTCCTTTCTAGATATTTGGCAACTAAAGACAGCAGCTCTCATGCAAGTCTACAGAGCTCATCGGCTTCTGAGTGGCCTCTTCTAACAAAACGCAAGAGTTCTGAGGAGTTCTGGTGTTCTTAAATGCTGGGAATGGAAGTTGAGGTGGACGTTTATATGCTTTGTTCTCATCTGTGGAACCAAAATTGCAAATAAATGTGAAAGTATTCCCCCTACCTGGTAATAATTTTTAACACTTTCCACCCGAGAGCATCGAGGCAGAAGTGCCTGTGTACCATCCGTCTCAACTCCCACAACCCTGGAAATCCTTGCTTGAACTTGCATCTGATTTTTGACTGTGACATTTTCTCTCTCATTTCTGGGACTGCAATAATCCATGTCTAGCAAGGTATGGTGGACAGAACGACCTTGGAAGTGGAAAGTCATGACATTTGGTTCTTCCTCTGACTCTTCTTCTTAAGAAGTGATTTTTAACACCTTTGAGTTGTGATATAAAGGGGACAATAATAATTTTATTCAACAAACATCTATTAGATGTCTTTCACATATAACCACCATGTTATGCAATTTGTGAGCCACAAAGAAGAAAAATATTCAATCCTATAGGGCTCCCAATCCAGGAAGTAGAAAAAATATAGACGTGTGTGTGTGTGTGTGTGTATGAGTATGTGTGTGTGTTCCTATCTATCTATCTATCATCCATCCATCTAAATACATATGTCTACACAGCCTTCCCAGCCTAAACGGGATTTCTTTGAATTGAATAAGAATGATTAGGAATCTGCTCTGGAAATTATACAGCACAGAACTAAGGTATTCTTTCTCTTTTAAATATAACAGAAACTTAAATTTTTCTTACTCTATCCTTAGATAACCCATCAGCAATATTTTGAATATTATCATTGTTATTTTAATGTGCTATTATGAGTATCTTTGGGTAGATTTTAGATCAAGAATCATGCCTTTCAGTTCTCCAGCCCTCTTTCTATAATTTCTTTGCCTCACATATACACACCTCTGCAGATTCTAAAATGCCCTTGTCCCCCTTTTGATTAGAGTCTTGCAAGTATGAAATCAAGATCCACCTCAAGCCTTCCTTGCTCCCCTTGGATCACGTCGACCTCTCTCTCTGATTCGCCAGTATTCATGGGCTGCTCTGTGCTGTTGGCACTTGATACATCCTGGCATGTACAGCTAGTTCTCATGTGCATGTGTCTTACTTGACCAGCCAGACTGCAAGTGCTGGAAAGTCAATTACAGTGTCACTGCCTCCCAGAGTCCCTCACAGCCTCTGGCACACAAGTACACCTCAATGGCACATGCCTGAGGTCTCAACTCTGAGCCCTTTCGAGGTGGACAACCAATGAAGCAGGGGAGATGTCTCTGAAAGGCAAAGAGGAAAGGACGAGAACACCTAGATCTTATCTCTTTCTCTTTCCACTCGTAGAGTTTTCTCTTTCTTCTGAGCTTTGGTACCTTAATTCTTACACACTGCCTTATCGCAGGTGATGTAAAATCTCCTTACCTCCCACCATCTGTAACTCCTTCCCTTTTCCTCTTCCACTTCATCTAAGAAAAATCCCTCTGACTAGATTTTACCAATTCTCTTCTCCTTCTGCTATGAGTCTTCAAAAGAACTGCTACTAAATAATCAGGAAATAACAGTTTGTATGACAGATGCCACTTGAAACACAACTGTATTAACCTGTAGGAAGGAAAAGAGGTTCCAAGTCCGATAGCTCCAGAGACAGCAAAGGATGGAGAGAAAGAGTGAGGAAGGGGGAATGTGTGCTTTCTGAAAATAGTCTGTCTCAATAAACAGGAAATACTAATTATGAGGAAATGATCATGCAATAATCTTTGCATGGAAAGAGAGACCTTAATGGTATAATTGCCTCTGAGCACTTAAAGGTTCTGGAGGTACAAAGCCTTCTTTTGTAATCAATGAGCATCTTAAGTTTATTCATAAAGCTCTCTGAATTACCTCTTGATGAAGGTACTAATTTTCTGATTATATTTTCATATAAACATTGCTTCAGAAGATTAAAAAAAGACAACAAACCAACCAATCAGTTTCTAACTCGTTTCCCTGTAAGTTACTTTTAAGTACAGCTTGCTGCAAGTTAGGTCTCTGTAGGAGAAATTTTGAGCATTGCTCAATAACTTGATCATTGGGATTATTGAAAGGAAAATTTATTACAAAAGAAAATGGGAAATATGAGCAATATTCCACATCTACAAGTTATTCTTAGAGACATGATGATGTGCTAATAGCATTTGAAAACTGCAAATCTCTCTGCAGTATTTTAAATATATAAAAAGGCTCTGCATCTTAAGAAGTAGAGAGACCACTGTTTTGCTTGTATTTTGCTAACCAGGCAGGACATTTACAGCTATTGAAGGTATTTTCCAACTTATTTACTTTCAATTTTTGAGGTCATAGAATTTATGATCAACTATATTGGATGACTGATGCTCTGAGTATTGTAAATAAAATTATGGTTAACAAAATTCATTATTAATATATGTCCATACAACATAAACTGAAATATGCAAAATATGTGAATAAACTCATATTTGTCAAGAGAAGCTTTAAGACAAATTGAATCCCGAGAGACAATCTTAGGTAAGTGAGGGCCTGGTTTTTCAATTTTTGGATTATAAGTGATCTTTTCTGCTCTGTTGCTGCTCTGATTCTTGCTATTTAGCTACTTTAATGACATATAAAACTCCCCATCAGAGGACAGAACACTGAATCAATCCAGTCAATTCCATTTCTTGTCAGCAGCTCTGATAAAAGAATTTGATGTGGGAGGAGGTAAAAACCTAAAACTAGCTAAAATTAAGGCTTTAAAAATGCATCCACAGATTTTACTTAGCCTAGCTAGCTACTACCGCATTTTAAGATTGGGTGTTCACTGTATTTCAGTCCATGTGTGGGGGGAGAAAGAATCTTAAGTGTTAAAAAAAATATTTCTAAGGATAGCAGACGTTGTTAATCCCAAGGACAGGTTCAAGATGGGAAAGAATCACTGTCAGTTTCCTTATTTTCTGGAGTGTCACATAACAGAATAAAGCTGGGAGTCACTATATATATTCATTCAAATGGTTAAAATTAAAAATACTGACAATACCAAGTAGTGGTGAGGATGTGGAGGAACTGGAACCCTCATATTGCTGGAGGAATATAAAATGGTACACCCACTTTTTGGAAAACTGCCAATCTCTCAAAAAATATGACTCAATTTCTTAAAATACAACCCAGCAAGTCCACTCCTGGCTAGCAACTCAAGAGAAATGAAAACATATGTCCTCACAAAGATTTGTACATGAATGTTTAAATAGTATTATTCATAACAGCTAAAACTTGGAAACAATCCAAATGTTCCATTGACTGGTAAATGGATAGGTAAAATATATTCACACAATACTGCTCAATAACAAAAAGGAAGGTACTATGGATACATACTATAGCACGGATGGACCTCAAAAAACATTATGCTAAGTGAAAGAAGCCAGACACATAAGATTACATATTGTATGATTCCATTTACATCACATTTCTAGAAAACATTAAACTATATATATTGAGAAACCAGATCAATGGTTGCGTGGGGTTTTGGGGTGATGGAAATATTCCAAAACTGGATTGTGTCATGGTTGGACAGCTACACTGTATAAGTTTACTATTATTTCAAGACCAAGTTCAAGTACTACTTTTGTAGGTGAGATGTCCACCAACACTCTTTGCCATCCACCCCCTGCCACCTATCACAGGTGCCACAATTAGGTGTTCACGTTTCCTTCTCTAGGCCAAAATCATCTTGAAGGCAAAAATAGCCTTATTGTCTTTCAAACTACATACTTAAAATGAGTGATTTTTATGGTCTGTAATTATGTTGCAATAAAACTTTTTTTAAAAAGAAAAATGCTGGGAGAAAGTATTCAGTATTCAGTAAGTGTAGTATGTACAAGGTCATTCTTGAGGGCTGTCATTCAGGCTGCTCCAGGGACCTGTGTGTATCAGCTGGACAACATATAAACTGCAGGATGTCCAATACACCTCCGGGGAAATGTGACCCACAGGACAGCTTTGTTCTAGGAGCCTAGTGCTAGCATATTCTTTGTTATATGTATATAATAAATTAGACTGTCTTCCCCATGTGGGTATATTTTTGAGGGTCTTAATCCTCCTAGCCATGACACTTTGGTAAAAATATTTATGCTTTCTCAATACTTACAACAAATGGTTTGTGCATGTTTGAAAAGAGTACAGTGGTCACTAGGATCACCATGTGTCCTTTGTGTAGGGGTAACAGCTGGTAGTAATGAGATGACCCTCTAGAACCAGGGAATAAAGTTATGTTCTAAGCACTAAGTTAATCACATCGACAGAGTGAACCGAGTCAGAATGACTTCCTGGCCCAGAAAAAGCCAATTACATAGACTGGCAATTTGACTATAGTTTAATCAGTGATACTGAAAACCAGCTAAACAGAGAAGGTATGTGTCCGGGTAGGGAGGCAAGGGTAGACGGCAGATTTAAGCAATGAAACAGTGGATGAAAGAGAATGAGAACGCCCACCCTTGGCAGTATCTTTGGGAGAAAGAGACTGAATCTGAACTAAGTAAGCTTAGATCACTTAAGAGGTATCCTCTGCCATGGGGTAGGGGCTATTTCATCAAGTGTGGTATTGATCCAAACAAAACAACCTCAAAATTCTCTTTCCTCCAATACCATGTGTACCAAGAAGCAGCCAGCACTGAATCTGTTTTTTGGGTACCCAGATACTAGGAAAGAAAGTGATGAAGTTGGGGGGGGGGTGGAGCATTTGCTCACAATTAGAGAATCCCTCCCACCATATATTAACAGATTGGAAATCTTGATACGCTGTTCTCTCCTTAATTAAATCAACACGACCGAGGCACAGAATCTGTGTAGGAGGGCATGGCAATTAAGAGCAGGACCCAGTGTCAGGGTGACTTGGGTGCGAGCCTTGGCTCTGGCACTTGCTATATGTGACTTTTGGTCAATTATTTAATCTCTCTCAGCATCACCTAACATCAAAATAAGGTTATTAAAAGAGTACTTACCTCTTAGTGTTATTGTCAGGATTAAATGACACACATGCAAAGCACTCAGCACAGTGCCTGGCATAAAATGAGTCTCCAAAAGTTGTAACTTCATTGAGTGTTTTGATTAAGCCCAGTGTCTGAACCGGAAGAGCTGAGCCCACCCCGGCACCTGGTTAGCTCATCAATGGAACATGACCACCAGCAGCAGCAGCAGGTCAGCAGCCGGCACCATCCACCGCTCTTTTCAAACTTCAGTGATCTCATTAAAAATAAGTTTTTGCCAAACTATATTCATTTCCTTTTTTTGACAGGGTTATTAGTATGAGGTTGACAGACCAGGAGAATGCCTTAGATATAGTGTCTTTGATTCCAATAAAGCACTTGATGAAGTCTTTCATTACCTACACGATGGTGGGCTGTATGAGAGAAAAATTAAGTGGATTCACAGCTGGTTGTACATCTACACCCAAGAGGCTTGATGAATGGCTCTGTCACAACCTGTAGGGGGAATCACTGATTGAAAGCCACAGGGCTCTGCTCCTGGATTCTGTGTTTTTATTAATGGCATCAAAGTAGACATAAGAGGAACACATCAGATTTTTAATGACATAAAACTGAAGGATATTTAATACGATAATAGCCCAATGCAAAATTCAAAATTCTCTCGACGGGCTGAAAGGCCAAGCTGACACCAAAAATATGCAGTTTAACAGGGATAAGTGTAATGTCTTCCATTAAGGTGTCAAAAGAAATCAATTGTGCAAGTTAAACATGGGGATGATATGGCTTTGCTAGTTTTAAGAAATATCTGAGTTTTTAATTGAACACAGAAAGAGGTTTAGTGGAAAGAAAGCAAAACTAAGGGTCAGATGGGAAGGGAACACACACATATAAGGTGATTTTATCAAACAAATCACCTCATTCAGCTTACCATTTCAACCTTACAGGGTAATTGGTAATTACCTCCATTTTAGAAATGAATAAACTGAGGCTCAGGAATTTAAGGCATTTGTCAAAGTTAGGATTTAAATCTGACTTCCAATATTCATGCTCCATACACTCATATTATCCTGCTGACACTCCTCTCCCAGAGTTGCTGTGAGGCTCAGGTGAGACAGTTTTAATGGAAGCGCCTAGCACAGCGTCTGGCTCATATCTCCTGCTCAAAAGTTGCTGATTTTTTTCTCAGATTCATTTTGATGTAATGCTGTGTGCTTATCTAAACAACTGGTACTTTGTGTATTATATGAATCCTGCAGTCTATTCCAAGTTTATTCATTAATATAATTACCATACAAATGATTCTGTTGATCTTTCTTCTCCCACTCACAACTATTCCAAAATCCTGAATGTCAGAAGCAGCAGCCCTGGCCAGGAAAGTTACAGGGAAATTTAAGGGCAATTTGAAATATCTGTCAGTAATGATGTTCAGATAATTAAAACTTTTTTTTAAGTAAGGTAATTTTCAAGGGCTGCATTAGTGGTTCAGTGTTGCTTATTTACATGGTAAAACCTCAATTACCTTTAGACAATGAGGTGGTATGTTAAGTAACCTTAGTATAACGATATGCATACAGAATGTACACAATTTTCACTTAATTATATGATACTTTTTTATATGATACTTTTCTCCCTGTTGTTGCTGCAGTCCTTACTGGGATTCTTCCTAAATATATACATGTGTACACTTTTCCCTCTCCTGGCTAAGTGCAGTTTATTGATGGTCCTTAATTCTTTCCTGGATATGTGGAGTACCGCATTGCATCTGAGTCATGCTCTCTGAAGACCATTTGTCACTGGGCCACAGAGCTACTGCAGAAGGAGGCTGAAGAATGCACACTGGCTCCAGCAGTATCTTGGAAGATTTGCTCATTTGAATACATTAATTTTTAGGAGCAATTGGTTGTCATTGTTTCTTGCACTGAAAGCAAGGGCTGACAATGTTAGCTACCTAAAAGTTCCAGTTAATGGAGGTAAAATAATATCCCCCTTTTGGGGGGCGGTGCAATCTCCTTTTAATTTTCTCTCCCTCTTTCTTTTGGCCTAGGCCAGCCATGGCTCACAAAGCTGGAGAACGGAGAGTCATTATCTGCTGATGGTGCTTGCTGGTCGTCCCATTCTGCCCAGGAGAAGGCTGGCTGGGGGGAGTGACCAGGTTGACCTAAGAACCTCTGCTACAAACTGTTTTATACAGAGAAAAGTGATTATTCTAGGGGCGGAGGATGCTTTAAGGGACAGAACACTTAATCTGCAATAAAGTGGGTCACTCCTTTCAGGTTTTTAAGCCCAAATGTGAATGCCCTAATGGACTTTCACATGAGCTATGCCTTCTTTCTGGAACGTTCTTTACCTCTTCTCCATCTCGTGAACCTCTACTCATCTTACAATACTTCAAGACCAAGTTCAAGTACTAGTTTTGTGAAAGGTGAGATGTCCACCAACACCCTTTGCCATTTTCCTGCAACCTAACACAGGCGCTACACACACACACACACAGCCCACTATGAAAAAAATAAAGTATGTGTTTGTTTTTAAGAAACCACTGTATTGAGGTATAATTGACATGTACAAAGTGGTACATACTTAATGTATACAACTCAGTGAGTTTGGGGGTAAGTATATACTTGTGAAATCATCACCACCATCAAGGCCATAAATGTCCGTCACCTCCCAAAGTTTCCTCCCACCTCCTTTATCATTATTATGATTATTATCATTGTGGTAAGAATACTTAACATAAGATCTACCCTCTTAGCAAATTATAAATATACCACACAATACTGTTAGCTATTGGCACGATGCTATATAGTAGATCTCCAGAACTTAATTATCTCATAACTGAAACTTCAGATACTTTGACCATCGTCTCCCCATTTTCCCCTCCCGCCTGCTTCTCCCTCCTCTATTTCCTCCTCCCTCGAATCCATGGCAACCACTATTCTACCCTCTGCTTCTATGAGTTTGACTATTTTAGATCCCACATATCAATGAGATCATACAGTATTTGCTTTCTGTGCCTGGCTTATTTCATTTAGCATAATGCCCTGCAGGTCCACCCATGTTGTCACAAATGGCAGGATTTCCTTACTTTTTAAGGCTGAATAATATTCCATCGTGTGTGTGTATATATATATATATATATATATACACACACACACACACACACACACACATTTTCTTTATCCATTCATTCACTGATGGACATATAGGTTGTTCCCCTATCTTGGCTATTCCTAATAATGCTGCAACGATCGTGGAAATGAAGGTATCTCCTCGAGATCCTGATTTAAATTCCTCTGGGTAAACACCCAGGAGTAGGATTATTGAATCACATGGTATTTGTGCTCTTAATATATGTTTATTTTGTATCAGGTTGCAAGCTGGTTGACCAAAATTATGAGCTCACGATGGAAAGTGAAAAGAGCAACACTTTCTAAGTAGATGTTAAACTGTCAAATGGAAAAACAATATCACCACTTGTCAATATTACTCATCATAATCTACATGTCTCTAGTGAAAACCAACCAATAAAAAATGATTTTGTGTTTGGTAGAAAATGGGATTTTATCTCCAATTGTCACTGAACTTATTACCTACATGTCATTCACACAGTGAGAAATTATTCATTTTTCACTTCATGATAATCATCAAAGTAGGCTGGACAGAATGACATATTATGAAAAATTGATAATTTATTCCTATATTGCCCCAGAATGATGACAGTGTGCAGCATGGCTTTAATTAATTAATATACTGTTATTCACATAGCGGGCACTCAATACCCATGAGATGTGTAATTAATGACAAAAATGCCACAGTACTAATACCACGCTTACTGAGCACATCAAATATTTTCCCACCCATGCTTAAATTAAATCTTCCTGAGATCCCTGGTTCAATTTTCATGAGACTCAAGTAATTTTTGATGGGGAATCTAAATGCCAAAGTTTACTCCCAATATATGAAAAATGATTGTTTGCCATAGAATTATTCTAATCTTACCTTTTCAAAGAATTTACTAACATTATTTCAGGCCAAATGCCTCAAAAGTTGAAATTCCCTATTTTAATTCTTTGAGATGAAAGTGGCTTCCTTTCTCCAGCAGTTCTCTGTTTCTATTTAGATTTATCTGTTTCTATTTAGAAAGTTTTATCTTTCTTTTATTTTTTCAGTAAGGCAAAGATTTTTTTTATTTTTTTTTATTTTGTCATTACACAATGTAAACATTTTTGTGACCCTTTACCAATTTCTCCCTAACCTCTCCTCCCCCTCCCCCATTCCCACCTCTGGTGGCCTCACTTCTGTACTCTCCTTCTGAAAGTTTAAGGAATTATTGTGATTGTTGTATCCTTCTTTCTTTCTTTTTTTTTGTTTATTTTTTTTCCCAGCTCCCTCTTATGAGTGAGGACACATGGTATTTCTCTTTCTGTATCTGGCTTATTTCACTTAAAATAATTTTCTCTAAGTTCATTCATGCTGCTGTGGATGGCAGAATTTCAATCTTTTAGATGGCTGGGTAGTATTCCATTTAGTATATATACTACATTTTCCCAATCTAGTTGTCCATTGATGGACATTCAGGTTGGTTCCAACTCTTAGCTATTGTAAATGGAGCTGTAATAAACATGGGTGTCCCTTCAACATGATGATTTCCATTCCTTTGGGTTTATACCCAGCAGTGGAACTGCTGGAACAGGTGGTAGTTCTATCTGTAGTTGTTTGAGAAACCTCCATGCTATTTTCCATAATGGCTGCACCAATTTACAGTCCCACCAACAGTGTAGGAGGGTTCCCGTTTCTCCACATCCTTGCCAGCATTTGTCATCCTCTGTCTTTTTTATTATAGCCAGTCTAACTGGGGTGAGATGATATCTCAATGTGGTTTTGATTTGTATTTCCCTGATGCTTAGGATGTTGAGTATTTTTTCATGTGTCTGTTGGCCATTTGTATAGCTTCCTTTGAGAAATGCCTATTCAGCTACTTTTTCCAGTTTTTAATAGGGTTACTTTTTTTTTTTTTTTTTTACTGCTAAATTGTTTGAGTGCCTTGTATATTCTGGATATTAATCCCTTGTTGGATGCATAGTTTGCAAATATTTTCTCCTATTCTCTAGGTTGTCTTTTCACTCTGTTAATCGTTTCTTTTGCTGTGCAGAAGATTTTTAGCTTCCTATAATCCCATTCATTTATTTTTTCTTTTGTTGCCTGTGCTTTTGGGGTCTTGTTCATAAAGTCCTTGCCCAGTCCTACTTCCTGAAGTGTTTCCCTATGTTTTGTTTTAGGAGTTTTATAGTTTCCAGTATTATATATAAGTCATTAATCCATTTTGAGTTGATTTTGGTATATAGCAAGAAGTAAGGATCTAGTTTCATTTTTCTACATACTGATGTCCAATTTTCCCAGCACCATTTATTGCAGAGGCAGTCTTTTCCCCAATATATGTTACCATTGTCCCTGTCAAATACCAGTTGGCTGTAAGTAT
This sequence comes from Cynocephalus volans, assembly GCF_027409185.1. Taxonomy (NCBI): domain Eukaryota; kingdom Metazoa; phylum Chordata; class Mammalia; order Dermoptera; family Cynocephalidae; genus Cynocephalus; species Cynocephalus volans. Next base: position 24,860,963 of record NC_084471.1, on the reverse strand, counting down.
TTCTGGGTTCTCTATTTTGTTCTATTGGTCTGAGTGTCTGTTTTAAGCCAGTACCATGCTGTTTTAGTTACTATAGCTTTCTGTGTAATTTGAAGTCAGGTAGTGTAATGCCTCTGGCCTTATTTTTTTTGGCTCAGGATTGCTTTGGCTATTTGTGGTCTTTTGTTGTTCCATATGAATGTTAGGATTTTTTTTTTTCTATTTCTGTGAAGAATGTCATTGGTATTTTGATGGGGATTGCACTGAATTTGTAGATTGCATAGGCAAGTATAGACATTTTCACAATGTTGATTCTTCCAATATGAGAGCATGGAATATCTTTCCATCTTTTTGTGTCCTCTTTAATTTCTTTCAGCAGTGATTTGTAGTTCTCATTATAGAGATCTTTCACCTCCTTGGTTAAATTGATTCCTAGGTATTTTATTTTTATTTTTTGGTGACTACTGTAAATGGGCTTGATTTGTTGATTTTCTTTTTTGCTAGTTCATTATTGGAGTATAAAAATGCTACTGATTTTTGTGTGCTGATTTTATATCCTGCCACTTTACAGAAATCGTTTATCAGTTCTAAGGGTTTTTTGGTAGAGTCTTTAGGTTTTTCTATGTGTAGGATCATGTCATCTACAAACAGGGATAGTCTGACTTTGTCTTTTGCAGTCTAGATGGCCTTTATTTCTTTGTGTTGCCTGGTTGCTCTGGCTAATACTTCCAATACTATGTTAAAGAGTGGTGGTGAGAGTGGGCATCCTTGTCTTGTTCCTGATAAAAGCTATCAGCTTTTACCCATTTAGGAAGATACTGGTGATCAGGAAGATACTGTCACATATGACTTTTATTGTGTTCAGATACTTTCCTTCTATACCTAATTTGCTAAGAGTCTTTATCATGAAGATATGTTGAATTTTGTCAAATGCTTTTTCTGTGTCTATTGAGATAATCATATGGTTTTTTGTCCTTGATTTTGTTGATGTGGTATATCACATTTATTGACTAGTGTGCATTCAACTTTCTTTGCATCTTTGGGATGAATCCCACTTGATCACAGTGTATAATTTTTTGGATGTACTGCTGTATTCTGTCTGCTAATATTTCGTTGAAGATTTTTGTGTCTATGTTCATCAGAGATACTGGCCTGTAGTTTTCTTTTTTGTTGTATCTTTGTCTGGTTTTTGTATCAGGGTGATGCTGGCTTCATAGGATAGGTTTGGGAGAATAGCCTATGTTTCAATATTTTGGAATAGTTTGAAGAGAATTGATATTAATTTCCCTTGAAATATTTGGTAGAGTTCAGCAGTAAAGCCGTCCCATCCTGGGCTTTTCTTTGTTGGGAGACTGCTGATTACTGCTTCAATCTTGTTGCTTGTTATCGGTCTGTTCATGTTTTCTATGTTTTCCTGGTTCAATGTGGGTAGTTTGTATGTGTCCAGAAACTTATCTGTTAAACCTGGAAGGGTTTTCAAATTTGTTCGCATATAGTTGTTTATAATAGTCTCTGATTCTTTGCATTTCTGTGGTATTGGTTGTAATTTCTCCTTTTTCATTTCTGATTTTTGTTATTTGGGTCTTCTCTCTTTTTTTAGTTAGCCTAGCTAATGGCCTGTCTATTTTGTTTATCTTCTCAAAAAACCAACTTTTTGTTTCATTGATTTTTGTATTTTTGGGGGGGGTCTTTATTTCATTTAGTTCTGCTCTGATCTTAATTATTTCTTTCCATCTACTAATTTTGGTATTGGATTGTTTTTGTTTTTCTAGATCTTTGAGGTGTAACATTAGGTTGTTTATTTTAAATCTTTCTTTTCTTTTTATGTAAGTGTTTACTGCAATAAACTTCCTTCTGAGTACTGCTTTTGTAGTATCCCACAGGTTTTGGTCTTTATTTTTGTCAGTTTCAAGAAATTTTTTGATTTCCTGTTTAATTTCTTCTTGGATCCAAAGGTCATTTAGGAGCATATTGTTTAATTTTCATGTGCTTGTATAGTTTCCTGAGTTTTGCTTGTTATTGATTTCTAGTTTTATTTTGGTGTGGTCTGAAAAGATACTTGAAAAGATTTCAATTTTTAAAAATTTGTTGAGACTTGATTTGTGACTGAGCATATGGTCTGTCCTGGAGGATGTTCCATGCGCTGATGAGAAGAATGTGTATCCTGTAGTTGGTGGATGAAATGTTCTGTGGATACCTACCAAGTCTAGTTGGTCTAAACTGTAGTTTAAATCCTGTGTTTCTCTGTTGACCTGTTGCCTAGATGATCTGTCCAGTGCTGAGAGCGGGTTGTTCAGGTCCCCTACTATTACCATATAGGGGTCTATTTCTTTAAGCCCAACAGTGTTTGTTTTATATATCTAGGTGCTCCAGTGTTGGGTGCATACATATTTATGACTGTTATGTCTTCTTGCTGGATAGATCCTTTTATCAGTATATAGTGGCCTTCTTCGTCTCTTTTAATGGTTTTTTTGTTTAAAGTCTATTTTGTCTGATATATGAATAGCTACTCCTGCTCATTTTTTATTTCCATTTATGTGGTATATCTTTTTCCATCTCTTCACTATTACTTTGTTGGTTTTTTGAGGTGGTAAGATTTAGTTTCTTTCTCTTTCTCACTTGCATTTTTGTTTTACCAGTGGGTTTTGTTATTTCTTGTGTATTCATGGCTGTGATTATCATTTTTTGGATTCCAAATGTGGGACTCCCTTGAGGATTTCTTGTGGGGCTGGTTGTGTGGTGGTGAACTCCAATAGTTTTTGTCTGGAAAATATACTATTTCTCCCTCATTTCTGAAGGATAGCCTTACTGGTGTAGTATTCTTGGCTGGAATTTTTCTTTTAGTATTCTGAATATATCACCCTATTTTCTTCTATCTTGTAGAGTTCCTGTTAGTCTGATGGGGCTCCCTTTAGGTGACTTGACACTTTTCTCTTGCTACTTTCAGGATTCTCTCTTTGTCTCTGAGCTTCGCCAGTCTGACTATAATGTGTCTTGGAGAGGATCTTTTTAGGTTGAATCTATTTGGGGATATTTGAGCCTCTTAGATCTGAAGATCCATGTCTCTCCCTATACATGGGTAATTTTGTTATTATTTCATTGAATAGGTTTTCTATGCCTTTTCCTTTCTCCTCCCCTTCTGGAACACCCATGATTCAAATGTTTGTTTGCTTAATGTTGTCTGTTAGCTCTCTTAGATTTTAAAAATTTTTTAAAGTTCTTTTTTCCTTTTTTTTGTCTGCCTGGGTTATTTCAAGAAGACTATCTTCAAGATCAGAAATTCTTTCTTCTGTTTGTTCTAGTGTGCTGCTTAAGCTCTCCGTTGTCTTTTTCATTTCATTGAGTGAATCTTTCAGTTCCATGAGTTCTGCTACATTATTGCTTTTTTCTTTTACATATTTTTTAATTGAATCATAATTGATTAAACATATTTTGGGGGTTCAATATTGATGTACATTGATCAAATCAATATTATTAGCATGTACATTATTACAAGTCATACTTATTCTTTATGCCCCTTGTCTAATCTCTCCCCATCTCCCTCCTTCCCCCCTCCCACCTCTGATAAACCTAGATTTCTTTTCTCCTTCTGAAAGAGTAATAGTTACTCTGTTGATTTGTTGCCTAGATGATCTGTCCAGTGCTGCGAGAGTTGTGTTCAGGTCCCCCACTACTATTGTAGCAGAGATGCTTCTTCTATCATTCTGGAATGGGCTTTGTGGAGAGAGACACCCTCTTCTTTTCTTTGGTCTCTGCTGGTGATTCTCCTTGTGTCAATGCACTCAAGTGGCTTGCAGACCATCTGCATGGTGGTTGTGGCATCTAGCAGTTTTTGTGGCACCCGTGGCTATTGTGGTGGATGTTGTGGGCCACCCACATGGAAGTAGTGTTTTTGGTATGCTTGCCTGGTTGCGGGAGGAAGGGTCATCCCCAGCACCATGCCTCAGGACTCCAGGTGGGCCCCATGGCAGCAGCGGCCTGCCTGGTTATGGGAGGAAGGGTTGGTCCCTGGCTCCATCTGTTTTTACATTCTAAGATGCTGTTGCGGAGCATTTCAGTGGGAGGGGGAGAGGGAAAGGAGGAAGGAAATAGGGTGGGAGGAGGAAGGAGGGGAGGCATAATTGAGGCCTGCGGGACCCCCCTCATTCCTGCAGGGGAGGCCGGGGGCTTCCAGTGGTGGCTTGATTGTTGCTGGGCTGAATGCAGATGTCAGAAGGGTATAGCTGAAGCCCTCAGCCCTCCACTGCCCTGGCTCAGGAGCTTGCAGTGTTTCCTTCATTGGCTCAGTGGTCGTCGCTGGGCTGGATGTGGGTATTGAGGGGGCATGGCTGAGGCCCTCAGCCACCCACTGTTCCAGTTTGGGGGCATGGGGAGCTTCCTGTGGTGGCTCAGTGGTCATCACTGGGCTAGCTGTGGGTGGCCGGGGGCATGGCTGAGGCCCCCTGCCCTCCCCCATTCCTGGCTTGGGGGCACAAGGGGCTTCTTGTTCTTCTAGATTTTATAGGTGTTCTTTGGTGAAGTGAGACCTTTACTAGTTAATATCAAACTTTGTCTCTGGTCTGTGGGCATTTTGTTTTTCTTTCAGTTCTGTGTTGAATTATTCGCTGTTCCCACCACTTAAACTTTGCACTGGACCTAATTTGTTGTCCTTTGCTTACTTCTAAAATGGGGAACTTCCTATGGGGACCAGCACTTGAGCTCTGTGGTTGAGCTAAATTGCTGCTTTGCTACTGATTCCCTGGGAAAGGTTTTTTTGCAGCTCAGGTTTTAATGGTTGAGTTTGTAAGTACTTCTAGGTCTCATGAGATCCAGTACACCTGGGTTGTGTAGAAACTCTGGTCTGGACCTCAGTCTTTTCAGCAAACTGCAACCACTGCAGTTCCTGACCAGTCTACACAGAGTGGTCCTGTGCTAACTGGGGGGCAGATCAGCTGTCCTTGCTGTGCCCCAATGTTCCCCCAGTGGACCTGTCTCCCCCACCACCTGTACTCCAAACACTTACCATGGGACAGGCCATGCACTGGTCCCTTGCAATGACTCACCATCCTTTGAGTGGCTTCTTTTTTCAGTTGTCTGTGGTTCCTCACTACGTGGGTCCACGGGAACCCTGTTAGTGATCTTGCTGGCCTGAGGGCCTCTAATACCCTCTTCTTCCCTGCTGCCTCCAAGCAACTTCACAGGAAGGGCACAGCTGCAGCTTTTGCCAGCTCTTCCTCCATACACTCACCAGCTCCAGGCTTGAAGCAGCTGGGATTCAAAATGGTAGGAGTGATCCTTTCTTTCTCTCATTGTGGCTTCTCCTGCCTTCATGAACTCCGTAGTCTCTCCTCCTCTTCCCCAGAGCTCTAGCGGCCCCAACTTGGCTGTCATTGCTTTTTAATAATTGTAAATTGGTTGATTGTGGGTGGGAGAGAGTGATGCTAGGGATCGTCTGTTCCACTATCTTGACCAGAAGCCCCCTGCTACATTCTTTTCTAAGGTTTTATTCTCTGTAAATGTCCTCCTTCATATCCTGGATTTTTTTTCTTATTTCATTATGTTGTCTGAGTCTTCTCATATCTTAGTGAGTTTCCTTAAAATTGATGCTCAGAATTCCTTTTCAGTCATTTCAATGGTTTCCTGCTTTTTAGGGTCTGGTATTTGAGAATTGCTGTATTTTTTGGTGGTGTCGTTTTCTCGGATTTTCATATTTCTGGTATCTCTACGTTGATGTCTGGTCATTGTTAGAGCATTTGCTTCTTCTATTACTCTGGAGTGGACTTTGAGGAGAGAGACGTCCTCTTCTTTTTCCAGTCTCTGCTGGTGACTTTCCTTGTGTCAATGAAGTCAAGGGGCTGGCATGTTGTCTGCATGGTGGCTGTGGCTGCTACTGTGGTGGTGAGCCACCCTTGCGGCAGCCATGGCTATGGCAGTGACTGTCATGGGCCACCTGTGTGGAAGTGGTATTTTCAGCATGCTCCTGCCTTCTGCCAGGTAGAGGGGCTGCCCACAGCTCCTGCCTAGGCCCCCATGCATGTTCTTGCCTTCTGCTGAGCAGTGGGGGCTGTCCCTGATTTAGTCTTAACTTTCATTGAGGTTTATAAAAAACGATATTTCTATCTCATCAACATGGACAGAATGTGTTGAAGGCTCCCTGTGGGAAAAACACGAGCAGAGGTAAAATCCTTGCACAATCCTGAGCTCCTCAGCTAGAGCGAGTGCCTCTTAGTGAAATGTCACATATGAGAAATGCTAACTAAGAAGGCTGGGAGAAAAGAGATGGTACCTTTCCAAACACAACGTTTAAAAAACAAGTATTATTAACAAGGTGGGTTTATGAAGCACTTGAATCTTACATAATTATGGCTTGTTTTTGTTTCCTAAAAAAAGACGGCATTTGGGAAAACCAAAAACCAAATAGTTTAAATCATGAATTTGAGAGAAAAAAATTTTGTATCTAGCTAGCAATTTAATAAAGTGCAACTTATCAAACACTTGTTTTTGTAATCATTTACACGGCTATTTACAAAATCTCTAGTTACATAGAAGCTGAAAAAGACCACCTTGATTTTAAAATAGTAATATTGCACTCATTTATGAAGATTTTTGCAGGGAGAAAGGTTTCATAAACTATTCATTTCAATGTAAAAGGCCTTAAATTCAAGAGTGTTTAAACTTATAATTTGTATTTATTCCTTGGAATGGCCTCGTGGCTAATATCTGTCTATACACAAGGCCAAATAGATGTATATCTCTGGTTAGTTTGGACTGACTGCCAACCAATTTATTAGGAAGCTGGAGGATCTGGATTGAACATTAAGGCAACAAAAGATATGGGCTTTGTCTGATTACTTGATGATTAAATCATCATGCCTGCAGAAAATTTACTTGACTTCCAAATGAGACAAACAGACATCCCCATGACACTTACTATTTAGAGACTTATCTTCATTAAATGAAAAAAAAAAAAAATCATATTTCAAAAGCTCTGTATCAAGTATCTTTTGTTGCTAATGTCTGTTGAATTCACCCTCAGGAAGTGGAAATGCTTCTTGTTGTCATATTCCTGATCTATTGTCATATTCCCGACAACTGGAGACTTTTGGGAAGATGGATCATTTGAATATCAAATAGAAATCATAAGTGCCTGGTCTTCCTTCAGCAGATACCGCTTTTCCAAGAGTTCAGTTTGATCTTGGATTAAAATTTAGGCAGAAGGCTTCCTTTAGGGGCTTATAATTTATTTTACACATAATGTAGGTGACAGACACCAGAGAGGCAGTATTTAAGCATAAAAAAGAAAGATTCTCTCCAATTCTCTCTGCCCAGCTTGCCAAGATTTCCATCTTCACAGCTCCCAGACCAGCCGAGACTTAACCTTACACAGAACAAGGGAACAACTAAGCACAGAGGTCTTTACCTTTGACACTTAAAGTGCAAGACACTATAGGAGAGCTCATTAAAGAACCACAGCACATTCTGTAAGACTGGTCACTGTGACCTTGACAGAGCTATCACAATCCCACAGTTCTACAACCATGAAGAGTCTCCAAAAGTTCATGGAACGATCCACATTATCTTTTAATTCTACTTTTCCATGGACTTTTTGAAGTACCCTCATAATGTAGTCCATAGCAGTACACATTCATTCATTCAACAAATACACATTGAGGGTTGACTGTGTTGGGCAATATTAGGTTGCTCAGGGTTATACAGAAATGAACAGGACAAAATTATTGCCTTGAGGAGCTCCTGCTTTAGTGGAGAAGATAAAGTGACAGATGCTCTAAGGGGGTAGGTTCAGAGTGGTATGAAAGCACAGGTAGGGGGTGATGACCTCTGCCTGGGGGAGCTGCAGGTGGCCTCATGAAGCAGAAGCAAGGTTTCAAGATGACAAGGAGTTTCCCAGGTGGAAAAGTCAGGTAAGGGAACTCCAGGCAGAGGAGACATCATGTACAAAGGCTCAGAGGTATGCAAGGACATAAGAATATAATACGTCTGTTATTGTTTCAAATTTTTTTTCGATTTCCTTATTAATTTTGGTGAAGAGGAATTATGTGTATGACTGGCAGGACAGGAGGCTGGGAAGGTGGGTCATGGCCAGATTGGTAAGGACCTTCTAAAGGAATATGGTATTCAACTTAATAAAATTAGACAATACATGTAAAGTGCTTGGAACAATGCCAAGTACACAAGTACATAGTGCATGCTCAGTAAATGCAAGCTGTTTTTGTTATGTTGCATTTGCTGGGAAACCCACTAAGGTTTTAAAGAAGTGAGAGCTCGAGGTCAGAGTTCGTTTATTACAGTAATTCTGGTGTCAATATCAAGAATGGACTGCAGTGAGGAGACACTGTCCACAGGCCAGTAAGTGGATGTAAGTCAAGTAAGTAAGGATGCGGGTCAGGAACGATTTCTTGTTCACTATTGTATTCCCAGTGTCCAGTAAAATGGCTGCACGTAGTAGGTGCTCAATAAATGGTGGGTGAGTGAATCAATGAATGGCAATGGGAGGAGGGAAAAGATCTGAGAAATATTTAGGCAGCAGAAACAGCAGGGTTGGTAAGTATCAGATGTAGGTGGTAAAGGAGAGGGAGTTTTTTCAAAGGATGACTCTGGAAAATTGGGCTGGTGAGGATGGTGTTGCCAAATCCTTCAATCAAGAGGAAAGGAGGAAGGAGAGGTGTGGTGGGGGAGAGGAGACCCTGAGTACTACTCTCTGTGCATCTGCTGGGTTCAGCCTCCACAGGGAAAAAGTGGCCAAGGGAGAGCGGAGGGGCCCTCACACAGGCACTGTGCCTGCCACACTGCTGGCACTGAGCTTGGTGTTGTCCTCGTAACTTCACTGAATTCTCACAGACTCTCTATGAGCTTGATGTTGTTATCCCTGTTTACAGGTGGGGAAACTGAGGCTCAAGATGACACTAACTAGGTGGCAGAGCCCAGATTAAAAACACACGCCTTTCTGCCACAAAGCCTGTGCTGTCTTCACCCTATCATGTTGCCTCTCCCATCGAAATGAACATTTGGAATATGGTAAATTCCATATTCAGAAAGCTCAGGGGTGGGGGGATACTTTGCAAAAAACCCAAAGCATAACGTCTGTTAACTTTTTGCTTCATTAATACTCCAAACCTCTCTTCCTCATTCACAGAGTTATTGTGAGGAACCGAAAAGTATAAAGCATTCTATAAAAACAAGGTGATATAAAAAAAGGGAACAAAATATGTTCAGATTCTTGTTAAAGAATTCTAGAAAATTGCAAAAGATGGTAGGAGCTGGATGCTGTATTAGAACCATCTGACTGGCACAGGCATCTTTCCAACCATGGTTCAGGGAGCTGGTTGGGGTTTTTTTTCATACCATAAAGGTCAATTTTCCTAAAACATGAAAATCTGGATTTGAGGTATGGGAGAGGCCTTCCGTGGCTTCTCTCTCTAAGCGGGCCCCTCCTGCTACCTACTCTCTGTTACTGCACTCTGTCCATTTCTCACATGGTTCTTTTTGGAATTTACGATCACACATTTGCTTGTCTGCTTGTCTATCTGTGCTTCCCTCTCAAAGTAGACTGTAGGCCCCATGAGGGCAGGGAGCCTGCCTACTCAACTCAGCCCAGCCCCTAGCATAGGCCTGGCACGTAGCAGGTGTTCAGGACCTATTTGTTGTTTTAATGAACAAACGATGCTAAACCTGAGATGGTGAGACAAATGACAGGAAAGCAGAAGGGCCACTCAGCACTTGGGGGATCTTGTCCCATAATCAGGCTTAGCTATGATCTGGAACCAGGAATGGAGCAATGGATTGGCTCACATGTGGGTTGAGTCCACCCCCGCCCCGGGTCTCATCAGCAGGACATGCCAACCAATGGGCTGGCTGGTCCACGCACAGCCCCAAAGGAGAATACAAGCATTACTATTCCTCAACCTGGGGGTGGGTTCCTTGTCCTCCTAGTTAAATATGCATGGTACATAAAAATAATTGTGCAGACAGAAGGACTCACAGTTGCTCAAAGTAGACCAGGAAAGTGTTTGAATCATGTAGTGGGTGGTGCGACTGCTAGGGGAACGAGGAATGTGCGGGGAGTGGTAATAGAAACTACTCCAGGAAATGGTACTGTAGGAAACAATGTACATATTCTAGGGCATGGGAGGTTCTAGAACTACATTTGTTCCCCTCTGTTTCCACCACTGAAATAAATCATTGAGACCTAAAATAAGTAGATGATATGTAGTGATAAGGCTGAAAAGTCACAGAAGACTAGTTTATGGGCCAGGCTTTATGCATAATTTATCTCATTAGCTCCTTACAACCTGTATAGGAAGTAAAATCATCCCATGTTTTACAGAAAGGAAACAGGTTCAGAGAGGTTATGAAAGCAACTAAGTCTGTTAGATCCCAACATGTGCACTTTCTTCACTATGGAGCTAAACCCTAGAGAACTTTTTAACCATTGAGAACACCATTCTAAATTACTTTTTGCAATGCCATTCCTTACATATTTCTTACACACTTTTTAGATATCTGGAATATAATTTCTGATGGCAGGAAAGCATTGCAAAAATGGTGGCTTCCAAGAGATGGGGTACATTTTCCATTTGGAAGCAGAATTAGGGTAGGACAGTTTTACTTCCTCAGTGTCAACTAAAATGACAGTCATTCAAAATTTCACCGATTTCTCATTGAATGATTTTAATTCAACTAAACAGTTTTTGAAGTCTCTTTAGAAGCTATCTCCTTACAAATTCTCTCCTTGCAAAATACTAATTTTTTTCAGTAAGTATCTTCCTTGACGATTCTAAAGACGGTATGTACGTGAATGCAACATCCTGGCTACAGCTATCAAGAGAGTTGAAATATGCGGGAGCCATATTTATAGCACCAAAACCTGCTCTTGTGGTGTTGCATTTTGCTGATCTGCTCATCCTGAATGGCTTCAGTGCCTTAAATATGCCCACATATCATGTAATGCTGCCTAATGTGCTTATTCACCAATTTTTTGAAAATAGAAGCATATTCTGGAACATAATTTTCTGATGTCAAAAATGATCACCTCTGGTTCTTCAGAACTATAGGGAGTACCTGGCATATAGTGGATACTCAGTAAGCAGACCATTACTAAATGAAAATATATGGAGGCTAAAATAAACTTTTAAATACATTTTTTTCCCTAATTCTACCCATATGTAATTTCTAGGATTGCAACAGCTTAAAAGCTGGGACTGCCTATATAAATATATAATCAGTGTGAAAAGATGGGGAAATGGGGATGCAAAATTCAAAACTGGCTCTTGGCCAGTGATTTTTTTTTAAAAAAACAAGGACTTCAAATATTTGTGAACTGCAAAATGTCTTTGCTGTCCTTCCCCTCCCCTTTTTACAATTAGCATTGTCCTATAAACTTGGCATCCCTTCCAAACTAGTCAGTTGTCTGGGATCCTTAATTAAGGAATTGCCTTTGCTCCTACAAGACAAACCGGCTGATGCCTGTCTTTCTCAAAAAGCATGGTTCATCAGAACTATACTTTTAAGTCCAGGATGGGCTCACGTTCCAGGACTGTATGATTCTGACTTTCAGGAAGTGTCTGCTCTTCTCTGGTCCTTGATTTTCTTATCTGAATCATGGGATGTCCTCGATCTCAGATGGAAGGTTGCAAATATAAATTAAATAATTCCTCAGTGAACCATGTTCTTCTGTGAGGTGCATATATCAGTGGTTAGGAACATATCTGAGATTGGATACGCCATGGTTTAGTAAATAATTTGTATTTTTATGATGTATACACAATGGAACTATGAATAATGTCCCACGAGGTATACATACAAGCCATAAATCACTAATTCTAATCAATTCTCCTATTTTTTGAAGCAGTATGAGTCACAAAAAGCATACTGGCTTTGATTTGAGGAAGACCCAAGTTTGAATGTGAGCTCTAATACTTACAGGCTGGATGTCAGGGAAGGTATTCACCTTTCTTAACTTTAGTTTTTTCATCTGTGAAATGGAGATGATAACAATTCCAACTTCACAGATCTATTAAAAGCATTTAATGCACTATGCGTATATAAATGGATATGCTAACAACATGGCATGATTATATGTGTATGTACACGTGTGTGCATGTGTTTGGTGCACCCTTAATAAATGTTCCCCTTCCTTTATGTTTTATTATTTGATATGTCTGTGAGTAGAGTGGTCAGTGTTATTATTTGTCTCTTCCCTCTAGAAATCAGATAGGGTGGTGTAAGATGAGGATATGGGGAAGGGCAGCCACAGGCAGGTACTAAAGAACCTCTGTGAGCCTAGAAGAACAGATGATTCCAACGAGCTGGGGACAAAGGAGAAAGGGCCAGAACAGTTTTTAAAGCATATTATCATCTCTGTTTAGGAAGGCACAACATGCAGAGAAAGTCTCTGTTAGAGAACACAAATGACATCATATAACATGAGTGTTTACTTCTACTAAGTCCTACCTGGTGAGAGGAAAAAGCAGAATTTTGGCACAAACGTTTGTTAACATGTCAACTATGTGAGGAAGCCACGCAATGGAGACACAGTGATTCTTAAGACATAACCCCTACATGAAATGACCTCTCAATCTAATGGGGGAGCATGTATGTACATAAGAAACTATCCTTATAATATTAATAAATAAATAAACTTAAAAAATAGAAATAAATATATTACCTACTTGGAAAAAAGAAAACAAAACAAAACAAAACAACGAACAAAAAAAGAAACGATCCTGTCAGGCTGTGATTGATCTTTTATGAACAGACAACATGCCATGGGAGCACAGACGATGAAGGAGTTATTTCCAAGATGACCAAGGACATTTCCAAGGAGGGGAGGATGTTTTAGGCTAGATCTTGGAGGAGATATAGGATGTTCCCAGAAGAAGGGGGGCATGTAAAGGCTTTACAGGTGGATGTACCTGCATGCGTCAGGAATGGGATACGGTGTGAGCAGCGCTTGGAGAACTGCAGGTATTCTGATACTGCTGAGCACAGTGATCTCGGCAGCCAGGAGTTGGGGTTACGCTGCAGTGGGCCTTGGGGCTAAAAAAGGAGAGAGAACTGATTAAGGGAGGGAGGGTAGGACAGAGCACAGAGAGTACTTAGCTTTGGAGAGAAGAAGGAATGCACGCTTCTCTGAGCAGGTGAGTCTGGGTGTTACTGGGGTAGGTCTAGAGAAGAAAAGGTAGTAAGTCCTAAGAGAACATGCCTAGTTACGTTCATGCTCTTGGTGGGGTCAGAGGCAATGTTGCTGATTGAATGAATGAAGCCAACTAGGGTAGAGGCTCAAGAAGCAAAATATGAAGTTTTGAAGAGCTACTTATGGGGAATCAGTAAACATGAAATGCATGAAGACGTGGCTTCTGAACTCAAGGTATTTGCAAGCTAGTAGAAGACACACATGTGAGGACATCATGTGACTTTTCAAAGCAGAGAAAGTCAAATGAATGGTTTATAAAATCAGAGTGTTCAGAGGGAAAAATATGCTTATGAACTGTTTGAGAGAGAAGTTTGTAGCGACATTTTGTATAATACATTCTGGTATATACTAACCTTTTTGGGGTATGTGTTCCCTTCTTAATGTTAAAAAATTTCGGAGCTGGCCCATGACAATAATAACTATACTTTTAGTTTTATTCAGGTTCCTGACCATGTTTGGTGCACGGACAGATTCGTGCACCAGCTTTAATAATTCCACACACTCTTCATCTCTTCCTCTCCTCCATCCCCCGAGTCCTCAGTTCACACTTGGGACCTGCTGCACTCCAGTGCTCTCCATAAGCAAATGGGGCGATTAGAGAGGATTTCACTGAGAAGACAGAGTTAGATTGCAGCCCTGAAAAAGAAAGCTTTTGAATCAACAAAATAGCATTGTTCAGAGGAAGAGAGAGGCTGGAATGTGCAGTGTTCAGAGGGAAAGTTGGCCACCTGAATGGAAGAGAGAGTTCTTCCAGCACAGCTTTGAGAGAGAAGTCTGGAAGAATAGGTCAGGGTTAGACTCCAAGTCCTAATGCATAGCTAAGGAAGCTGACTCTTCGCTCCATGGCAATAAAGAACATGGAGCAGGGATGGGATATTTCTCCTGCATCGCGAAATTGTGATAACCAGCCTAGCCTCTCAGGAAGATCTAACTAAACACAACCTTAACATTTCTCCCAGTTTTCTTGGAGGAAGCAAATCTTGTGAGCCCTTTGTTTTCTGTGGGAAGAGAAAAGAACACATACTATGTATTTATATTCAGAAGACTTCCAGCTTCCATTAGAGTTATTGTCTCTTTCTGAGATCTCAGGCAAGTGAGTAAATACTTATTTTCATGGATTTTCTATTTGCTAAATGATTGCTGTCTCTAGTTTGTTGCGATACATTTTGTAGAAGACATTCCCATTCCTGTGAACTAATTTGGTTCCTGAGTAAAACAAAGGCTGTATTCTAGAAGAGATTTTGGGTCTAACGCCAAGACTTCTGACCCTACAACTAAGAATAGGCAGTAATGGGAGCTCAATCTACCAAAAATGACTTCAATACAACATTCACATATGTGATGCTATCAGAGCCCAAATCTTCAAAGAGAAATATTTTGAAAATTCTCACTGGTTTCTGGCAAGAGCAGCAAATCTTGATTTTTCAGTTCCTTATAAAAATAAGAAAAGACTAACAATTTTAAACCTGGGCATTAATCAACTCTTTAATAATGCCAACTAACGAATTGAGTTCTACTATAATTCACTGTGGGGAGATTAAAGGAAACCTAGGAGCTACAAATAAGCCATTATGAACAGTTTGCAGTGATTGAACACATGAGCTGTGATTAATAATGAATCAGAAGTAAAGCTATGAATGACAACAAACAGAAAGGACTCATTAGAGTAAGGATTTTACCAGAAAAGTATAATTTGGATGGTGATTTGATGTTTTCAATGGTTAACAGAGAAAATAAGTGATCTTTTATGCAACGCGTTTTAGTTGATAAATTCAAATTGATAATGTACGAGACAGCATTTAAATCAATGCATCCCAGGAGATGTGAAAGTATCGGCTTGTGTGGTCTTCTAAACAACTGACATTTATATCTTCTATTTTTCTGAAGATCATTTAAGCAAAATGGAAAAATCTCCCTAATATTTTGACTTTTTTGGAGGGAGCCTTTTTAGTCTTGCTCTTATTTGGGTCAACATACAGACATCTCGATTTGTGAAAAAACCATTTTCACATCCATATTTTTGGCTCATATTCTCTTTATTACACAGCAAATACTTTATTGCACAGAAGAACAGAAGCTAAATTGAATTGATTTTATAAGCTGCAATAAGTACAGCTCCCAGAAACAAATGCAAATGGAATGAACAGTTCTTACCATATGTTTCACATAGGCTATTCACGTTTTCTCTCATTCTAAGATGATTTTCAAAACCTGTTCTGTTAATATATGTATGGCATCCTGCAATCTTAAAGACTTAAAGACCTGTGTGTTTTCAGAGTCCTGAATATCCTATTGCACATCATTTTCACACCTGGATGCTGAACACAGACGCTGAAATTATATTCTATGAACAAAGGAATTTGAAAGGGACCACAAATTTCTCATTGAGTGCTGAAGCTGTCCTGTGTCAGCTTTTCACATAAATGCCAAACTCGGGACCTCTGAATTTTAAGAAAAGATGTTGTTTCAGCAAGGTTGACCCTTTGTTGTCTCTCTTTGCTTCTTAGAGATACAAGCATGCCTTGTGCTTACTGAATGAATCCTAATGTCTTAATTCAACCTTGACAGAGAAGCGCACTGCAGCCCTCACTTAAAATATGCACAAAATTCGAAGGCGAAAGAAACAGAGCAGGATGTTGTAGGCCCGTCAAAGGAAGAAGAGAGCCACGCCATCAATAGTGCATTGAAAAAGACTTCCTTGGTCTGCTTTTTTCCCTAAAGGCCCTAAACCGCCCCACGCCAAACTGCTCTCATTTCCCCTTCATTGACATAAGTGTTTTTGTTTTTAAGAGGTGAGGGGGCAATGGGAACAGAGTGGTTTTTAAGTCAATATAAAAAAGATCATTGACAGATTTATGGCAATCTGAAAGACCCACTTCGTATTTCATCTATCTCAAACCCCCCTCCTCTCCGGAGTTAGGTAGGTAGGGAGCAACCCAAATTTTCAAACTAGATTCTCTCAAGGTAAAATCAAGGCAGCTTCTCCTTTCGAGTCTGTGCTGCTATTTCATAATTTCCAGCTCTCAGAGGCTGTGTTGTTAACACAGACACATTAGGCTTGGTAGCTTGATTTTAGCATTTCTCAAATCAATTTTCTGGGAGGACCTTCGTAGAGTCCAATTTCTGATATAAAGAGGATTTAGTAGCTCTGCAAAAAAAAAAAAAAAAAAAAAAAAAGGAAGGAAGGAAGGCAGGGGGTGTTGCTTACTTAGTAGATCATCTTTGTTCTAAAGGTTCCATATGGCTCTGTACTGTGTGGATGATATTTGACAGTGTCTTCTAGGGGAGAAATAGAAGATTTCACCAGTTTCAGCAAACGAGTAAAGATCGACTGTGATGGAGGAGTAAATATGATCCATTAATGATGTCTGAAGAAAAATGATGTTTGCTTAGCTGTTGACCTCATCAGGAAAAAAAAAAAAAAAAAAAAGCCTACAATCATCATCTTAGAAAAGAACTTAATTAGTTTTGATTCTAAGACAGCATGTAAAAAAGTTCTACCCTAATTTCAAGTCTGAAGATACTCATCAAATATTACAGCTGGCAGGAACTCTGGCGATTACTAGAAGAAAAAGATGTTAAGTTTGTGGAAACTGCGACTTAGAGGGTGATATGGTCAAGGTCACCCAGAGTTAACAGAAAAGTGGGGAGTGAATCCTGGAGCTCCTGAGTTCACATGCTCCTTTTCCCACTGCAGATCAGCTTTTGAGATTCACACTTTGAAAAAGATTGACAAAGTAACAGTGCCATTTTGGGGTTAGCTTTCTCTTATGAGAGACCACCTTCCTGTTTCCACATGTTTAAAATGCTATTAACATTTCAAATCTCGTTTTCTTTTTTAAATTCAGTAGTGATTTTAAGAGAGTAAAGTAAGAGAGACAAATCTGCTGTATCAATTTCTAAAAGTAGGAGTTTGGGTCAGTTCTCTTTTTCTCTAAATTGTTTCAGTCATCCCTCAGTGTAATAAGATTTTGGTCTGGTTATACCGACATTAAAGTATCCTTTTCTTAAATTAAAACTAATGACTTGAGCTTGACACACTATAAGAGTACAGGCCCTCAGGTGGGTTGGCCTGAGTGCAGAACCATCCTACCTCTTCCCAGCACATATTGTGAGAAAGGTATATAAACTTCTCTGCATTTCAGCTTTCTCATCTATAAAATGGAAATAATTATAAGTTCTTTCTCAAAGAGTTGTCTGGGTGAGATAAATGAGCTGAAGTATGCAAAACACTTACATGGTGACTGGCACATGGTGAACACTCAATACAGTTAGCAGCTATTATTATTATTATTATTCTTAGAAAAAATTTAAAGATAATTTTATATAATTATATGAGTAGTAGGAACTCAGCTTCATAAGACGTTATAAGGATATGAAATTTATCATTAAGTTTGAAGAGACATTTTTACGTTAAATCCTTTGCTCAAATAATGTAACTTAGCAATGACTGACTTTTAGTTATTGGGGAAATGTTTTTCCTTCTGAAATTTTGTTTATTGAAAAAGTACATAACCTAAGAGTATAGGCTCTCACTCTCAAGCATTAATCAGTAATACACTTCCCCTCTGTCCCCCTTTTCCCCCAAAAGTGTTCAGGACAACCTTCTGTATATATTACACACATTTATACATATTCAGGACACACTTAGAGTTCTGAAAAGTGATATACAAAGTGAGCATTTTGATAGGGATATTTCCCAAAGCATTTTTTTTGGCCCCAGTGTAAAATAAAAAAATCTCTGCCACAGACAGTTGCATTTAATGATCTAATATAGTTCCTGAGTGAAAACTGACAGATCATTCAACATGATCTCCAGCACATTTACAATATACACTCTGTCTGAAACCCATTCACACCATTGGGGTTCCCGCCAACTCTTAGGTTTTTGACATATCTGTGACTAGGATGAGCTTATCACAAAGACAGGCTTTTTTCCCCCAGGTCCTTTCAGGGATACAGGCAATTCCAGTCTTACCCTGCATAATCAAGTTTTTACATTTAGTAAGTAGAGCTCACCCCCTCATCCTATTTGAAAATGTTTATTAACCATAATGACTAATAATAAAGAGTTTCTGGCCTCTCTCACCTGGGAAGAAATAAAACAGCAGGGTTCTTCTGCAGTTCTGCTGGACCTTGGCTTCTGTCACCTCTGCCGCTAACAGGCTCTGGACAGGAGACACCAGCTATGCAAATTGAGCACTGATGTTCCTTGTCAGCTGCAAACCTCAAATGGCCCTGCATGTGACCCAAGTGACATTCTGCCCTGTGCCTGGTTAGGTGGAGACTCTGATTAAAGACTGATTATGGCAACAGATTTTTAATTCCTTTGTGGGGTGCATGAAAATTATTTGTTAATCTCCTTTTTCTAAAGAGGTAGTGAATAAAGTGTGTTGGTTGTAAAGGTTCGGTGTTGAAGGGAGCAGGGAATTCTTACATATGAAAATAAAATTTGTTACTCTTCATGTCAGCTTGGTTGACAGATACTAAACAAAATATGTTGTCTTCTCATATCAAGTACAGACCACTGGCAAACAGCTGGAACAGAAATTAACCTGTACATTAGCCAGTGAAGAATAAAATGCTAAAGATATAACTGGAGAAATTCTAGAAGTAGAGAAATAGTCCACAAGTATTAGAGAATTATTTCCCTATGGTCATCTTGATAGAAAGTTAATGGTAATGTGGATGATACAACAGGGCTGGGTATTAAAATCTCTTTTAATATTTTGCATTACCTACACATGTACAAACTGCACCAGATTTATTTTAAACATAAAAATGAGTTTACATCCTTGGAGGTGGCCTAGAAGAATGCTGGTTGTCATGCCATCAGTGTTATTCACTTCAGTAACCATAACAGCCAGTGTCCTCCCCCAGACTCTCTGTTCCACAAAGGAAGGAATTATCTGGTCCTTACTGTTCCCCCTGAAAGACCTGGCCCACAAGAGGTGTCTGTGATAGTTAATTTTATGTGTCCATCTAGTTGGACCACGGTGCTAAGGTATGTGGTCAAACATTGTTCAGGATGTTTCTGTGAGGGTGTTTTTGGATGAGAGTAACATTTGAATTGTTGGATTGTGAGTAAAGCAGATCACCCTTCCTAATGTGGGTGCAACTCATTAAATCAGCTGAAGACCTGAACAGAACAGAAGACTGACCCTCCCTCAAGTAGAAGGGAATTCTGCCAGCAGATGGCCTCTCTGGGATTGAACTGCAGATTTTAGACCTGCCAAGCTCCACAACTGTGTGGGCTAATTCCTTAAAATAAATCTTTATATATGCTCATCCTATTGTTTCTGTTTCTCTGGAGTCCCCCAATGCCCAATAAAAATCTGTTGGCTGATGACCTAAAGGTGTTTGGCTGCTTCCTTCCACCCTCCAAGTTCACCCTGACTCGGTACCCGTCCTGTTTGGCCTCATCCAGACTCCCACCTCCCTCACTTTCTCCCTTATTTTTCTGCCATTTATCCCATGCATGATTCCCCTTCCTTCCTTGTCCAGGACAAACTCCCGGCTGCTGCTTACACTCCAACATACCACCTCCCTCGCCTTCCTCTGCTCACTTTGCAAGTCTTCAACCTCTAATCAAATCAGGCGTCTTCTCACCCCCACCATGCAGTTTTCTGTGGGAGAAAAGTCCCATCATCAGCCACTGATATTCATGATGGTTAACTGTAGCTGGGCCCTCAGACCACTCAGAACACCTTTTCGTGGTCCTTAGTCAGCCCCTGCTCTCTCCCTCAAATCTCTGCTCTTCCTCCTGCTCTCCATTTCCATCTTGAAACTCTTGGTCTCACCACCTGGCAAGTGTTCCAAGTGGAGCTCATCACCTTCCCCATTTCCTGTCCCACGTCTCTGTTCCTTATTAGATGAGTTGACTACCTGCCCTCCCCAATCATCTGCCCAAGCCAGGCATTAACCATGGCTCTTCTCTCATTTTCAGTCCCAACATCCAGCCAATTATTCATTCAACAAATACTATTTGAGTGGCTACTATGTACCTGGCATTGTTCTAGAGCTTGAGATATAAGACTGGACAAAGCAAAACAAAACACTTCTGCTCTCAAGGAGTTTACATTCTAGTCAGGGAGAAAGACCATGAATATACAAATGATTAAATTTACAGAGTATATGATGGTGAATAAACGAGACAGGGAAAAATAGAGCATGAAAAGGGTGGCAGATGATAGGAATTCAAGTGTGTGTGTACAGGGAGGGGGGTGCGAGTTTTAAGCAGGGTGGTCAGAGTAGACTTCAGTAAGAGGGTGGCACTGGTGACTGAGATGAGGGAGAGAACCACACAAATATGTGGGGGAAATCATTTTAGGCCAAGGGAAGAGCTATTGTGAAGGCCCTGTCTTAGCTGTTTGGGCTGCTGTAATAAAATACCATGGACTGGGAGGCTTATAAACAATAGACATTTATTTCTCACAGTTGTGAAGGCTGGGAATTCCAAGACCAAAGTGCTGGCAGATTCCGTGTCTGGTGAGGGCCTGCCTCCTCATGGACGGCGTCTTCTCACTGTCACCTCCCATGGCAGAAGGAACAAGGGAGTCCCTGGGTTGTTTTCTCTTTTAAGTTGCTAACTACCTTCCAAAGGTTCCACTTATAACTACCACCACTTTGGGAGTTAGGATTTCAACATACAAATTTTGTGGGACACACAAACATTCAGACTATACGAGGCCCTCAGGCAGGAGTGTCCCTGGTATGTTTAAGGAGCAGCAAAGAGGCCAGTGTGACTTGAGCAGAGTCACTGTGTTACTTAGTGATAGCACTTCTAAGAATCCCAATCTGTCCATCTTACTGCTACCACCCAATCCAGGCTCTGGTCCTTTCTCACCTACATTCATATGCTGATTTTCTAAGTGATTTTCTTGTATCTGGTCTTGCCCCACCCCCATCTGTTTCCTATACTCAGCTAGAATGAACTTTCAAAAACACAGATATTGCCTGATCAGAGTTCTTCCACAGCTGCCTATTGCCTCGGGCTGCTGTGTGCACATTAGCAGGGCTCAGCCCTCTCCACCTGGCTCCAGCCCGATGCTCACGTCATCTCTTGCTGTGCCTCACCCATCCTTGATGCTTGGCCACTGGGCCCTACATGAGATTCTCTGAACACATCGAGTTCCCTCTGGTCCCTGTGCCTTTGTGGGTGCTGCTGCCTCTTCGTGAAACTCCTCCCCCAACCCTCCTTCGTCACTTTTTTCTACCTTCCTCATGCAAAGAAGCATGGCCTGGTCAGCTCAGCCTCATGTCCCTTTCTCCGTACACCATCACTTCCTGCAGAAAGTTTCTCCTAAACTCCTCCTCTCTGGTTTAGACACCCCTCCATTATGTTTCCATGAGAGATGCAGCCTGTCTCTACCACAGCAATTTCATACTGTACCTCCACAGACCGTTTCTTGGTCTCCCCTTCTAGGTTGTAAGCAAGGGTGGAGATGATGCTTTTTAAAAAACATCCCAACACCTAGCACTTCATTTGATACATGAGAGGTGCTACATAAATGATGGTTGAATGGAAAATAAGTACATGAATAATCCCCATATGAAAAGTTGCTGATTATATATGTGAATAAAATAGGAGAGAAAATACATGTAGAAACTGCATACAACCTCCTCTAGGAAGGAATTTTTTACAGAGTCTGTAACCATGAGCCAGCCATTCAGAGGAGTAAAGTGATAATTTGTTGTGCTTCTGTTGCTTATAGGTTAGGATGAGTTTTCAGGTCAACTGGATTACTCTGATCCCTCTTTTGAGCCATTACAATAAACCTCATCTTGAGGATAGAGAATTCCAGCACCTGAGCGTTTCTGTACTCCTTCGTCAAACAAAACAATCTCTTTGGTTTCACAGACGAGGAGAATGTAATCCAGTTCTTACACGTGACCACAAAAGAACATCTAAAATGGCATAAAAATTCAATGGTGATATCATAAAGAAAGAGCTGAATCAGGATGAAATATGGCCAAACGCAATCAGCGGCTAACAGTAGGAAAAAGGCAGCTGTCATCTTCACTTTTTTTCACCAAGTTCTTAAAGCAAATTACATCTTTCAGAATATAAGTCTGTTTTCCTTCCGGATACGGCTTCTTAGTGCTTCTGCCATTTACAGGAGGTAAAGCATTCTCTGCAACCCCCAAGCTGAAAGCTGCCTGTGGATCCCACCTAGGAGTTGTATCCAGTAAAGCCCACCCTCTCTAGCAGAGCAGCTTCCCCAAACACCTCAATTGGACCATTTTCTCTTTTCTCTTATCAAACCACTGATTAAAACTCATTTTCCACTGGCTGATTAATACACACATTTTAGCAGCTCTGAGTGCTTACAGTCTAGAGGGAGAACGGCCTAGACTTGGATGCATAAAACTGTCATTCCAGGCAGAGCGTACCCTGGGCCTGAGGGGGCTGGAGGAGAGGCGCCAAGTGTGGGCTGCGCATGGAACGGGAACACTGGTGTTAGGTGTGGGCTGCTTGGAATGTCCCAGGAGTGGCTTGCCGCATGTCACAGACTAGGAATCCAGCTGTCTGGAGGTGGCAGAATCCATGGACGGTGCATATTGCAGAGACACAGTTTCCAAATCTTTTGCAGGATGCACATGTTAGGAAAAAAGTCCTTAAAAAACAAAAACCCTCTAATGGCTTTGAATGAGCCCAGAGCATTCAGATGTTAATCTTTAGCTGTGTAGACAAGGTGTTTCCCAAATTATCCCAAATGCTGATGAAATGACTAATTGCCCCCTTGGAAAAAAATACGAAATACATGAAAGGCAAACTTGCCTGCCTGCATGCACTGATTATCTCTGGGAAGGAAGATAAGAATCTGGGCAGAGTTGACATCACCAAAAGTAGGTCTACGCAGCAGGATGACATTGCTAACACACTTAGCATGGGACCTGGACTTGTATGATGAACGACCAACAAAAAGGGGACTTATATTATCATGATTTATTGCTATTTACCCAAAGTCCTACCAGCTGAGCGCTGGGATGGGAAAGTTCTCTGTGCCTGAATGAAAAGGTGGGGTGAGGAACCTTATGCCAGAAACCAATCTTCTCTCTGTACCTTGTACATTCCAGGCACTCTGTTAGCTGCTTGATGTGTTCTCATTTAGTCTTCCGAACAGTCCTTGCAGAGACATATTTTATACCCGTTCTACAGAAGAAAAACACGAAGGCTCTGGCGATGTCAGGTGCGTCAAGGGCACAAAGATGATCGGTGGAGAGGGAAGATATGGACGCAGGTGTCTGACAACAAAGTCCACCTGCAGGGCCTGTGGGAGACCCACCCCACATGTCCCACAGCAGCTGGTTCTTGTCCCTTCCCATTCTCTTGCAGCATGTCCCCAAAGACGTTCAGGTCACAAGCTCTAAGAGGACAGGAACTTTTATGTTTTTCTTCATCATTAATTACACCCCCAGGTCTTTCCACAGTGCTTGATGCATGTCTGGTGCTCATCGAATATTTACTGAGAAATGAGTACACCCTGGGCCTGGAGAGGAGCTTCTGCCTCCAGCACCACATTCCACCCAGGGCAGAGGGCTGGGCATGAACCAAAACACTCCTGGGGAGGAGGAAGTTGCTTGACTGGGGAGTTTAAGGACTCCTGAATCAGTCCGGAATCAGTGCCAACCCAGGGGACAAAGGAACTGTGAGTCGCTGGATGGAGTTATGACCTGAAGGTGTGCTTGTGGCCTGTCTTTTAGAGTTTAATTCCCAATTTTGGTGAAAATTTAAATTACTAAAATCCCAGAACTCCAGAAGTTTTTGGAATTGTGACAACTGTCTCTAACATCTATTGATCTAATTAAATGTTTGTAATACTCTCATTTTCAGCTACAAAGGTACAAACTGCACAAAACTGTGTGCCTATCTACACACACAGAAATATATATATATATATTTATCAACGCTTGTGGGAGAAATTCGAGTTTTAAAACAATAAGAACTCATGTCCATTACTACTTTTCCTAAAATTTGATTATTCAACTGGTCACCGTCATGTAACTCCTTTGAGCTTCACTTCTTTCTGTAAAATTAGAATAACACAACTTTTTGCTTCATATGAAGAACACATGATGGAATATGCTAAAATGTCCTGAAAACCAGAAAGAAGTCTTGTCAATGGCAGGGCTCTGCCTGTCTTTTGCACTTTGGATGTAACAGCTGGGATGGATGTTCTGGACCCCAGCCCTGGCTCGACCCCCAGTGAGTTTGGGAGAGGCTATGCTTCGGTTTCTTTATTTGTAACAGGATGTACCCAGCTTTTAGAATTGTTAGGAAGAGTCAATGAGAATTCATTGATCTAGTGCACTTAAAGCACTCAGAAGAGGCCTCACATATGAACAATGCCAAAAAAAAAAAAAAAAAGTTAACTGTGGTGATTACTTCGCTTTCAGGATCAGGTATGAATGTCGATTCCGGTCAGATACAGGTTTCCAGAGCAGTGGGAGGGTTTGCCAGCAGCTGTCTTCAGTAACGTGCCAGGATGAGGGGTAGGCAGATCCAGGCTCACAATCCAACAAAGGTGGTGGTCCCAGGCATTATTTTGCCAGATACAGAGGAACCAAATAGAAGAGCTTTTGGGAATGTGTGTTCTTTATTTCCTTTTCCTCCCCCTTCCTTTTTTCTTTCCTATTAAAATAAGCCACAGAATTCAGGGCTGCCTGGGAGAAGACATTAGGGCAGCTGGGAGTCCAGCTGGGGGATGATGAGGAAACAGGCTAAGCCCTGGCTGTCCCGCCCAATCCACTCAATCTTCCCCAATTAGCTGGAAGTGAGGTGGTGGTCCCCTAGCCACATCTCACCTGCTGCTACTAACAAAGCTTGCGCCACAAACGCAAACACTTGGCTGTCAGCCTCTGTCTGAAGCACAGAGCCTGGGTGTCCATCTCACCCTTCTGCCTCCGTGTCAGCATCCAGAGGCAGGACCAGGATTACAAACCACCTTTGTACGAGGCTCGATGATGTGCCAGGCTCTGATGGTGCCTACAAAATGCTTCTGCATGACAATAGCAAGAAAGGTCTCGTATGGGTGACTTTGTAAGAGGACCCATATTGTGTGCAGGCCTGTGTCATTCCTTTGATTATTCAGACTTAGGGTCGGGGCAGGGAACGTGCCACCATCTCACTTCTTCCTTTATCATCTAATCAAAATCTTCTCCCACCTCTTTCAACTGGGTCCACGTCTTTTTCCCTTTTTAAAATTTGCCTCAAAGATGTCTTTTTCATTTTACCTTATGAATGACTTTAGTGGTCTACATTTTAACCTCTTCCTCATGCAATGTAAGTGAGCTGCAAGGTTTCTTATATCTTACACCTTGTGAATTTTAAATTTCTTTTTTTCTAAATCAATTTCATCTTGGCAAGACATTATTACTTTCTGGCCATACAAAGACTATCATCCCCAATTTTCTTTCTTCCATCATAAAGCATGACTTATATTGATATTTTAAAATAAATTCTGATATTTAAAATCTAAGTACTGTCTTGCATATTAATTCAATAACATAATTCCCACAATGGAAAAATGTACAAGAGTATAAGATACGAATAAGCTTGATACAGATACAGATATAATCACCTGCATTTGATCAATAAGGAAACAAAAACACAGGAAAATTAAAAATTAAGTGTTCTGCACAAATCACCAAGAAGTAAGAGGCCCAGCTGAAATTAGATTGACATCTTCCGATCATTAAGTACCTTTTCTAGTGAGACCACCAAAGGCCACACTTAGAAAAATTATGAATGTCTGAGAATGCAAAGACATTTCAAACTCTTTCATATTTAACAATTTTTTTTCCCATAAAGGATATCTAAGCAGATATACATTTTGAGGAGCTGTTTTGTGAAACCATATTCATTATTTACATTTAAATTCTGCACAATGATCCATGTAAATCAAGATAAATGAACTTATCTCTACAGTGAGAACAAATTACAAGAATTTAAGCAATTTAAAGCCTAATCATCTTATCAATGATAATAAATGTGATGTAGCTTTCACTGCAGTTCTGAAAAGGTTCACGCACTGTCATGTGTCCTGGCCCTTTAGCAACAAAGTTTAGTAATTAATGAGTTATGAGTTCTATAATATTTTAATTCTAAGTATAGCTACATAGGAAATCTAGGATGTTTACAATAATATTTATGTCGATGTAAAACATTTAAATAGCTTTGCTGGGCAGGTAAGACCATCATATATCCTTTTAGTTAAGTCAAGTGACCCTGAAGTCTAGTTGTGCCATTAGTTCAAACACTACCAAAGACTAAATACAAACTGTTATGGCCTGTATTGTGTCACCCATAATTCATATGTTGAAGCCCTTACCCCAATACCTCTGAATGAGACTGTATTTGGAGATAGGGTTTAAAAGAGGTAATTAAGTTAAAATGGGGTTGTTAGAGTGGGCCCTAATCCAATATGACCCATGTCCTTATAAAAAGAGGAGATTAGGACACAGACATTACAGTCAGAGGGCTGACTTTGTAAGGACACAGTGAGAAGCTGGCCACCTACTAGCCAAGGAGAGAGGCCTCAGAAGAAATAACCCTGCTGCCACCTTGGTGGCAGACTTCCAGCTTCCTGAACTGTATGACAATAAATTCCTGTTGTTTATACCACCCAATCTGTGGTACTTTGTTACGGCAGCTCTAGCAAACTGATACACTTAACAAACCTGACACTGATTTTCTCCCTCCAACCTCTGAACCCGTGTTTCTCATAGACTTTTAGTTTCTTCCTGATCTGCCTGTAATACAAAGAGGAGCAGATCCGGAAGGAAGACTCAGGATGAGTTGAGAGGATACACCTTGTGAGACTATATCTTCCCATGAAATGCCATTTCCCCCTTGTCTGCCTGGAAAACTTATCCTGATTCCCGCAGCCCTACGGTTGGATTCTTTTTCTTCAAAGCCTTCTCAGGTTGGTGCCCCTGCTACACCTTAGAAATTTAGCTCTGTCACAGCACATGTCACTCTATGTTATTAGAACTGTTTCCATCGCCAATATTCTTTCACCGTCTGTGAATGCTCTGAAAGGAGGGATTCAACTTTGTAGTTGAGAATTTAATACCCAGGAGCTACTCATTAAATGTTTGTTGAATGAATACATAAATGAATAAATAAATGAAATTTAAAAATCTCCACTTTTCTTGGAATAAGCCTGCAAGACACAGCACAGTTTTATGCAATGTCATATTTCTCTGTTGAGGAAGAGAAGTGGAAAGTGATACTTACAAACTACAAACAAAAAACAAGCTAAAAAACAGGTAATAATATCTACAGAAAGAAAAGTGCCTACTGATGAATTTAACAGGAAGAAAGTCACTGAGGACAAGACAATGGAAAGGTAGGAGCAGAGACCTTTACAACCTGAAAGGGTCATGCCCTCATGCAGACTTGGTCAGACAAATGCTCGCTTGAGGGAAGGAATCACGGGGCAAATGCTCTGAACCAGGCCCTCGAGCATCCAACTTAAAAACGAGGCCCTCATCATGAAGTTCAAGAACCAAAGATGCAAAGAATACTCCATGTGTGTTCAGTTGAAGAAAGACAGTCATAGTCTTAGAAGTACAAATAACTTTACTTACCAATACACAGAAACATGAGAGAATGGTGAGCAAGCAGATAAAAACGAACTATGCTTGTGCTCTCTTCTAAAGGGCAGCCAGAGCACATGAGCTGATGTGAATGGGTCATGGAAGGGGAGGACATTATAAATCACAAAACCCTGGAGTGATGCAGTGGCCGGCGGCCTAGGAAGAAGGCGATGATGAAGGCAGGATGACTTGGACATGGTGTAAGAAGACAGCTGCAGACAACGGGCAGCAGGGACAACACCCCCATCTGCCTCTCCTCACATTTACTACTGTCCTTTATAAATAATGCATCTGGCTAATATAAGACACACAGAATCAACAGGAGCCCAAATATTTAAGCACCACAAGATGAGGCAAAAGGAAAAGAGAATCCCAATTTTCAAACAATGAAAGTGACCCTGGAAATCATCATTTGGCATGTTTGCAATATTGTGAGAGGAATAAAAATCTGTTAACATCTAGAGGGAATAAACCTAAAAGTAATAAGAAGCTGAGCTTTATAGAGGGGGGAAAAAAAAGCATGCCAATTTTGATTGCTTTTCTGATGGAATTACATGATTACTCGTTTAAGGGAGTGGAGCAGATGTGATATATCTGAATTTTATTAGATCATTTGGAAGAACATCTCCCACAATCTCCTTCACAAAACTAAGTGACTTTGGCTTGAACATGGACTGAGGGGATAATAAATGAAGGATAACAATACATTACAATCAGTCTTGTGGGGAGGAAGGTGTTTAAGAGGTGACACTAGGACTCCTGCTGTCTGGGGTGGATAGAACATTCTTTTCAATGATCTGTAAAAAAGAAAGAATTAGAGTGGCAGACAGGAAACATAGATTCACTAAACGAAGGGACTAGAAATTTGGTTAAAAATATCTGAATATAGAGAAAAGTGAAAGCTAACAGATATATTTAATATTTAGAAAAGTAAACATATTTGGAACAATATTTGCAAAAATGTTCACATAAAAGGAGAAAGAAATTAGAAATGTATAACATTGAAAAGTACCTAGGAGCTCTTTGCTATAAACTTGAACTGTAATCCAGATATAAACTAGAGATTTTAATGACTTATACTGTGTCATAATGAGGACACACTATATACCTTGCCCCAAAGTAATTTTTTAGGTTCAAAAGGGCTGATCTTTACTCATCTCTGGATTTTATCATTATGAATTTTAACTTTCAAGTTTGGCAATAAAGCTATTGCTAATAGCTTTAAACGAACTCTCCTGGGGCAGGGACAACTCATCCACAGTCTCTGAGATGCTGTCTTGCTTTTTATCTGGTTCTCAATGAATCTCAGCTCCACTGCAACTATTTCTGGATAAATGAACCTCTTCCAGTGCAGTCGTGACCGATTCTAAGAGGATTCAGCACCACCGTGAAGGTTTGCGACTGCTGCTGCTTTCAGAAATCTCTTTTTGAAGTTTTAAAAAAAATCCCTTAAACAAATGCTCCTGAGCAGGTTCCAAAAAATCATGATTGTCCTAGACTTGTGCACTCTTAAGTTGCTGAATTTGGTACAAGCTCATAATCATTCTTGTCAAACAGGAAGTGAGGATGCTCTGCAGCCATTATGCCTGGGTTCAAACCTTGGCCCATCTGCCCACCAGCTGGATGATCTTGGGCAACTTAACATTTCTGTGCCTTGGTTTCCTCACCTAAAAAGGGAATAACATTAGTGTCTACCTCATAGGATTAAATGACTAAATGAATTAATATTACGTAAAACACCCAGTGAGCCTTCTATAGATTTTAGCTACTCAAAATAGAGTCACCGTGAGCAGCCAACAAATTTTAAACAGATAAATCTCAGAGAAATGCCCATCAATGTCTATTTTCTGAAAACCAAATCATGAATCCCATTTCACTAGGATTCCATAATCTAATGATGTGTCTTCAAAGCAGACCACATAGTCCAGAAGCACAAAACAGGGACAGGATTCTAATGCTGCTCTGCCACATAAGCTGTGCATTTGTGCACAATTGACTTGTATCTCCAATATAAGGATATTACCACTTGTGTGACCTTCCTCACAGGTTTTATAGGGAAAATGTTATAAAAGAGACGGAAACACTTTGCAGGGCAATAGGGCTTAAACAGCAGTTTGATTTTTTGACAAGAATATAAAACGAGTCAAGAAGGAGAAAGCACCCCTACTTTGACTGCAGTGGGGCATCCAAATCCAGCCAGCAGTGTAAGTCCTACAACCACAGGGGTATCCACTGAAAAAATGGACCATCTGTGGACTGTGGACCACCTTTCTACATCCTGGACTCGGCGCTCTTATTCACGTCCACATTCACTGAATCACCAACCTCTGGCAATTCTGCCTCCTCGCCTCTCTTTCAGACCCATCTTTGTCTCTCGGTTCTACCAGCACTAACTTGGTTATAGCCTCAGTATTTCTTACTGGCTTTACTACCAGAGCCCGGCATCAGAGGGAAACAGGCCGCTTCCCTGTCTCCTCCTGTCCCTCTTCAATCTGCTCCCTCTGCCGCCATTTAACAATCTTTCTGCAAAGCTGACCATGGAAATTCTCCTTGTTTAAAACCTTGCCAGTGGCTCCTCATGCCCTTCAAGACAAGCTTAGGCACGGTGTCCAAGCCCTTGAGGACCTGGTCCCTTCTGATCTTTTACGTTCCTTATCTTACCAACTCCCTCCTGCTTTTCCACACTCTGGCCTGAAGCACTCCCAGTTCTCAGCAGCGCTGTTGCCTTTGCCTTACGCTTGGACACCCCTGCCCACTCTTCCTTGTTTCCTCCTTAGAACTCCACACAGATGCCATCTCCTGAAGGCAGCCCTCCTGGTCTCTCTCTCTCTCTCTCTGCTCCTTTCTGTTTCTTTTGTTTCTCTATCAAGGCATTTACTGCACTCTATTGGAATCGTTTATGTGTCTGTAAATGGTGGAAGGCAGGAGCTGTTTTATTCTTCTTTGTTGCTGGCCTAGGATACGTGGTAGGACGTCAGGTATATGCTGAATGGACCCATATCACCAACATACTCAGGGACTGCATCCACTGTGAAGCAAGTCTGCGCCTGGGATCAAAAGTGCTCTGGTGTTGTGAGCAGTGCACAGGAGGAAGAAATGGCCTACACAAGGATGACAGTGATAACACAACCTAAACACTGCTATAGCAAGCCAGGGGATAACTGCAGTAGGCAACTCGTTGGCTTGTGGCTCTTAAATTCAGCCTTCCTTAGTTCATCTGGCCTAGAAAATGCTATAGATTAGATCAAGCCTTGTGGGAACTATAATAAAAACTGAAGGAGGGGCTGGTCTTTAAGTACAAACAACTTAGCAAGGGATGAGGAACTGAACCAAAGTGACCCTTCCCAACTACAATTATGATCACATCACACCTCTGCTTAAAGTCCCTTCAATGGCTTCACATGGCGGGAAGGCTGACATCTAACAGCCTCACCCTCCTCCTATGCCTCACTCTCCCGTACTCTGTGATTGGTGGTTCCCACGGGCACCACATGGCACATACCTCCACAGCATCTGCATGTGCTGCTTTGTCTACCTAAAGTGCCCTTTGCCTTCATCCTCTTCTCAGGTTTTGAAAAATGCCTGATCATCCTTGAAGACACAGCTCAACCTCTACCTCCTCTGAGAAGTGTCCCTTGGGCTCTGTAGGTAGAGCTGAGCATGCCTCCTTGGTGCCTCCAATGCACCCTGCAACCCACCACGTATCTGAACAGACTACAAAGTGCACCGGTGTTTGTGTTACATGCCTGTGCCTCTCCCACATCTTTGTATTCTGGGATTCTAGCATCATGTTTGACCCAGATTAAAAACTCAAATTAAGTGTTGAATTGAATTTGTTGAATTCACATGGAAGAGAACACTTATCCAAAGCCTGAAAGGCTAAAGTGGTTGATCTTGGGTGTCGTTTGACAACACGGAGAATCATAGAAAGAGACTAAAATGTTCATAATTAGTAACTATGGGGATACCAAGCTCTTTAGTTAAATAAAAGACAAAAGCAATTACAGAAGATAATATCTGATGGCGTTAGGGTACAGGTAAAAATCACATGATATTTTTAGATTGCTTTCTTTAAAAATGCATCAAAGCATTGTAAAAAGCCAACAACCACCTTTTAGAAGCAGCATTTTATACCAGGTATTTAAATTCTATTTTCAAGCCTATTCACTGGGGAAGGGACTGCCTCTTCAGCAAATGGTGCTAGGATAACTGGATATCCATATGCAGGAGAATGAAACTAGATCCATACCTCTCGCCGTATACTAAAATCAACTCAAAATGGATTAAGGATTTAAATATACATCCTGAAACAATAAAACTTCTTAAAGAAAACATAGGAGAAACACTTCAGGAAATAGGACTGGGCACAGACTTCATGAATACGACCCCAAAAGCACGGGCAACCAAAGGAAAAATAAACAAATGGGATTATATCAAACTAAAAAGCTTCTGCACAGCAAAAGAAACAATTAACAGAGTTAAAAGACAACCAACAGAATGGGAGAAAATATTTGCAAAATATATATCTGACAAAGGATTAATATCCAGAATATATAAGGAACTCAAACAACTGTACAAGAAGAAAACAAGCAACCCAATTAAAAAATGGGCAAAAGAGCTAAGTAGGCATTTCTCTAAGGAAGATATCCAAATGGCTAACAGACATATGAAAAAATGCTCAACATCACTCTGCATCCGGGAAATGCAAATCAAAACCACATTGAGATACCATCTAACTCCAGTTAGGATGGCTAAAATCCAAAAGACTCTGAACGATAAATGCTGGCGAGGCTGCGGAGAAAAAGGAACTCTCATACATTGTTGGTGGGACTGCAAAATGGTGCAGCCTCTATGGAAAATGGTATGGAGGTTCCTCAAACAATTGCAGATAGATCTACCATACGACCCAGCTATCCCACTGTTGGGAATATACCCAGAGGAATGGAAATCATCAGGTCGAAGGTATACCTGTTTCCCAATGTTTATCGCAGCACTCTTTACAATAGCCAAGAGTTGGAACCAGCCCAAATGCCCATCATCAGATGAGTGGATACGGAAAATGTGGTACATCTACACAATGGAATACTACTCAGCTATAAAAACGAATGAAATACTGCCATTTGCAACAACATGGATGGACCTTGAGAGAATTATATTAAGTGAAACAAGTCAGGCACAGAAAGAGAAATACCACATGTTCTCACTTATTGGTGGGAGCTAAAAATTAATATATAAATTCACACACACACACACACACACACACACACACACACACACACACACACACACACACACACACACACACACACACAAAAACCGGGGGGGTGGGAAGAAGATATAACAACCACAATTATTTGAAGTTGATACAACAACCAAACAGAAAGGACATTGTTGGGGGGGAGGGAGAAGGGAGGGAGGTTTTGGTGATGGGGAGCAATAATCAGCCACAATGTATATCGACAAAATAAAATTTAAAAAAAAAAAAAAATAAATAAATTCTATTTTCACTGTGAGTTTGTTCAGAGTAATTGTACAATGAAGAAAAGCACCTGGCTTCAGGTCACTATGCATATATAGCTAAATTATGCAATTAGATGACATACAATTAACGAGAATAGCAACACAGCCAATCTAATGGGGCCAGTTGGGGTCTGAGAGACTCATAAAAACATCATGTGGTTAAGTGATAGATACCTGCAAGGACACTGAAATGCAGTCTACCTATGGCCTAAGGAGTCCCTCCAGTGACTGAAGAGATAATGGAAAAAGAGGTCTCAGAGATGGGACAATGTCAGTGGAAATTTTGCCCAAGAAGGAGCTGAGGTGTCATCTTGATTCTTATTATCTAAAACTTCTAATGAGACAGGAAATCTCTCCAAGCATATGGCTGACAACATTGTCAGGTTGACCCTTCCATTACCAGAAATAATAGGAAAACAACGTTAATTAAAGCTTACTTTAAATTACCTTGAAGGAACACTTCCTGACCCATTACTCAGGTAGTGCGGCAGGATGAATCTTTAGTAAATAAAAGCTAGTGGCAGAAGAAATCCAAACCAGCTTTCTTCCTTCTCCTTCATTGACTTATATGTGGCAAGCGTGAATGGATTTAAAAAGTCACAACCGAGAAATGTTATCTCTTTTGCAATGACCAAGATTCTTGCTGTGTTTTGTTTGGGGGGAGTCACTTTGGTTTTGCTTAAGATAAGGAAGCATTCCAGATTTAAAAGGATTCAAGTTATGGATGGGAAGGAATCCTTCAAGAATGGCCCAAATTACCCTTATCTTTATGAAGAAGAATCTAAGCAAATGTCATACTTGCTAATGTGGCAACAATTTTTTTAATCTCAAAATTTTAAGTTAGCCATTTAATCACAAACTCATCCCTTATTCCCCAACACCACTTATTCCATATATATTTACTTTACATAAATATACCAGGCCTCACTGGAAACATATAAGGTACAAAAGACTCAGTACCTGCATTTAAACAGCTTATAGTATACCAGAGGAACCAGATCTGTCACCCACTCTTTTATTTTCTTCTTCAAAATGGCTTAAATGTATACAATATACTCTAATGGTTTAATTAAAATTGAAGATATAAAATCTGTAAGGATACATATTAAAATGTTATCTGGCAGAGGGATAGCAAATTATTCTTTATGCTCTCTCTGTTTTCTTTTTAAAATATTTTCTAGTTTTTTTTCTATAATGAGGATGTATTACTCATGTAAAAAGGAGAAAATAGTTATTTTATGAAAGATGAAAAATAAAAACCACCTCAACCAGGATAGCTCAATATCTTGTCCAACTTTTGAACACCTAAAAAACCCTACTGCCTAAACTCTGAAAAATCCAACAAAGGGTTTTATTTATTTATTTATTTTGGTTTCACATTCTTTTTAAAAATTTCTTATATATATTTTGGGGGTACAACGTTGACCACCATCACTTGTGTACAACATGTGTTGATCAAATCAGTATTATTAGCATATTCATTATTACTAAACAGAATTATTCTTTATGCCCCTTACCCACTCTCTCACCCACCTCCCACCTCTACTAACCATAGATTTGTTCTCTCCTTCTGAAAGATCAACGTATTATTCTGGTCTTTTCCTTCCTTCTACGTACTCATGAGTAAGGACATGTGGTATTTCTCTTTCTGTGCCTGGCTTATTTCACTTAACATAATTTTCTCCAAGCTCATCCATGTTACTGCGAATAGCAGAATTCCATTTTTTTTTTATGGCAGAGTAGTATTCCATGGTGTATATATACCACATTTTCTTTATCCAATAATCTATGAATGGACATTTAGGTTGGTTCCATGTCTTGGCTACTGTAAACAGAGCTGTGATGAACATGGGAGAGCAGGTATCCCTTGGACAGGATGATCTCCATTCCCTTGGGTAAATACCCAGAAGTGGGATTGCTGGACCACATCGTAGTTCTATATGTAGCTGTTTCACAAACCTCCATACCAACAGAGGGTTTTGTTGATGACAAAAGCCATTCTCATTGCCAGTCTCTCCCACCAGTGAGGAAGCTCCTTTCTTGAAGGCAGGGACCCTGTCTTGTTTGTTGTTATATGGATCAAGGCACATCACAGACACATGATAAATATGTGGTGAAGATGGAAGAACAGGAGAGCAGGAAGAGCAGAAGGAGGAGCAGCAGCAGCTGGGGGCACACACCGTTGAGGCTCTTATTAGAACAAGCAGTTAATGTAATCTTTTTGCTGAAACTTCAGTCAAAAAGACTGGAGGCATGAAGATGACATAATTGATATAATGACCAATAATTTTCTTCTTCATGCAACTCTGTTAGCCATAGTGCCCCTTTGAGAGATGATAGTTCACACGAGTGTGCCTGAGTCAATCAATCTGAGAGTAATTTGGTTTCTCCCCTTTTATACAAAGGAACTTTCAAAGCCTAAGTAGTTTTAGAACAAAACTAAAATTTTAATGCCTTAATTTTTAAGCTTCTTTAAATGCAGAGACTCTCAGAAAGCAGATCGAGTGGATGGGGCATCATATTGCACATACTGTCCATGTGAGCAGCGCCCCCTGGTGTTGTGCAGAGGACAAACTGTGAGGCCATATTCAGCCACTCTGGGCTTGCTTTGGGCTTTAAGTGTCCTGGTATAACTTTTCAGATACACATGGTTTGGAAGCGTTGCTCACAGTTCTAACTTTCGTGACGTATTGACCTTTGGGGACTATGGATGAAAGAAGGTCTGTAATAAGTACAGGAATCTTCATAAAATAACAGATAGCATTTATTGAGCACCTACTGTGTATCAGAGGGCTATCCATCTACCTATCCGTCTAATCTTTAGTCCTCAGAATAACTGTGCAAGGTAGACATCATCACCATTTTACAGATGAGCAAAAAGTCTCAGAAAGGTTCGGTTCAGTAATTTTCCCTAAAGCACACACAGCTAGTAAGTAGCGGAGCTAAGATGCAATTTGGAGTCTTTCAGGTCATCCCAAACCTCATTCTTCCTTGCCATTCCCCTGAAGAAATTCAGCAACTTGTACCAGGCATTCTCTTGACATGTTATAAAAATTTAACCTTTTGGTCTGCTCTTCCTCATTTTACCTTACATATCCTCTTGCTTCTTGTTTTTCACCCTGCAGTTTCAATTCCTATTCGTCTTATGTTTTTGAGGCATTTGAGAAACCTTAGATGAAAACCCTTTCACAGCATCTGCAGGTCTTCTGAGAAAGAGTGCCATGAAAATAATATTTAAATAAAATACCACATAGTATAGATAATTTTATTTAGGCTTTCAGGCACCCTGAATATTGGACAAATAAATTCTCTTGGAATCTTCATATTGACATACACAGACACACACACAATTATAATCATTTTTTTTTCAATCAGAAATGACATTTACTTTTGAAATGATTATTCAATATTATTCTCACCTTCAGCCAAGATGTGCACAATGCCTG
This sequence comes from Cynocephalus volans, assembly GCF_027409185.1. Classification (NCBI taxonomy): domain Eukaryota; kingdom Metazoa; phylum Chordata; class Mammalia; order Dermoptera; family Cynocephalidae; genus Cynocephalus; species Cynocephalus volans. The sequence continues at coordinate 24,824,222 of NC_084471.1, read as the reverse complement.
AGTAAACAAAAAGGGAGTTGAATACTGATTTGGATCTCTTTTTTGCACAGTACAAAAAATAATGATGAAAGGTATAAAGTATTTGTTAACAATACAAAACAGAACCATCTCCTGTGCTCTGTAGAATGTGGTCTTCCTATCCCTGAGATGCCAACCTGCTGACAGCTATAAAATCAAGCCTATAAGTTTCATTTTCTATGGCTAAAAGCCCTTTTTTTAGTAAGTAAAACACATTTAGGATTCCCTAATTTCTCTACAGGAGATAGGCTCTGGAATTAAGAGAGAGAGAGAGAAAAAAGATCTCCACTAAAATCATTTTAAATAATTTAGCACCAACTACAATGGAAGACACACATGATGATGAAAGCCCATTTGAATCATAGGTGCCTAAAACGAGAGTGCTGATACGAGGGAAGGGAGAAGTCATATGGAGGTGGGTTTTGGTAATATACCCATTGGAAAGAAAAATATAAATCACCCTTAACTGGAATGCACAAGAGCCAGCTTCACAAGACGGAAAGGATCCTAAATAATTCAGTATAAATACAGTTTCCCCCTCATAATTACTGAGAGAGAGAGAAAACCTAACAAAATCTTGCAGTAAATTCAAATTATAAAAAAAGAAAAATTATAACATGGCAAACAGACATCTGCTTTGATTCCCTGCCTGAAAAAAATTTTAAAAAATTTTATAATAAATGATGATTAGAATAGCAGAATATTTTCTGAAAACGAGGCAAACCTGTATGTCACTACAAATAATATGGAAAGTGAAGAGAAAGCCAGAGGGCTGATTTCCATTTTATGTTTGGTATTTAAATGCCACATTGATAACTGAACACCATAGTGTAAAGAGTCAAATAAATTACTGCTAAATTGTCTCATAAGTTGCTCAGTCCTTCAGTCCATAGTCAATAAAATATATGCCTTGCCCGTGGTTTACTCAAGACTACAGAGATTCAGAGTAATCCATCATTCCAGGTGGCTTTTATAGCTTTGCAGGAAGTGAGAGCTGTATTTTATTGAATGTAGGCATTTAATTAGTAGGTACTATTAAAGTGCAATTTCCATATTAAACTATTTTCTAAACAAACTAGGTTCCTGGTATGCTGACTTGTGATGACAGGGTTATCTTGAGTTCACCCAACAGGCAGGTAATAACTCACCTTTGTCTCTGTGTTTTCTGATTCTACAGAATGCATTCTTTATGCTGTCATTGAAAAACAGTTTCTGAACACATATTCTCCAAGATTTTTCTTATGCTCTGTCCTATAAACTAAATCTTTTAAGACTAACCTGAATGCTAACATAATTTGTGATATTTCTTACGTTACCATAATTTCTAATTATCCTGTGGCTGATGGACTGATTATAGTTACTCTACCACTAAAGCAGAATGTTCAATAGATATCTTTTTCCATCACAGTATAAAACACCATTTTGACCTTTTATTTAAAAAAGACAGTGACAAATGACTGTGAATTCAATGCCTACATTCTATCTAGTAATGATCAAAATTTACCAACATACATGATGGGATGAAAATGAATTTCAAAGTAAGTATATACTTCACACGGTTCCTGGCATATATGAAGCACTGAAGCAAATGAATCCATCTGATCAAAGGCAAATACTATGGAGAAAATCCAAAATCAGTGGAAAGAGATTTTTCACCCTTCCTTACTATGGAAATTCACTGGTTATAATACTTAAGTTGCAGATCTTTTCTTTAACAGTAACTTTTGCTAAAAGATCTTTGACAAGACACTATTGCTGATTATGTAACATTGGTGATATGCTGCTGTGATGTCTCAGCTCTGTACCAAAAGACAAAATAAAAATAAGTTCTGTTAACATTTTTAAATGAGAATACCTTCTAAATCAACTGCTACTTCCAGGTGCAGGGCTATAGCTCCTGAACGATTATAGTATTAGAAATGACAAGTGATAAAAGAGTAATACATCAATTTTCAAAAAAATTCAAACTTTATAATATTTGAATGGACACCATGGAGAACAAAACATCCCTTTCCAGATGATGTGCTGTACAATTACCCAGAAAGGTATGGCAGTGCTTTTGATTATGATTAGCCAGTTGGAAGGATTGTCAAATAAACAATCTAGCTATTGCATCTTTGCTAGAAAACTGATCATTCTTAGAGGTGAAGATTAATAATTGCTTTTTAAAAAGATTCAAACAAAACTAGCTTTGTGAATTACTGTGTGCTTTCTCTCAGATGCATAGTAAGTAAATCAACTGTTTGTTGAATCATTATCAATATGGCATACTTTAATATATAGGATATAAATAATTGTCACTAAAAAATCATCTGCTGCGTGTTCAGATAAAGCTATAGAGATCTGCCTTGTTACCTAGCAACTGGGCAAGTAACTGTCATACTGCAAAAAAAAAAAAAGCTTTATTTTTTAGGTAGACAGAATGATCATAAAACTCCATGTTAAGATGTTAATTAAGCCAAAGTATATATTAATGTAAACAATTGCTAACAATTTTAGGTACATCTATGGCCAACATTTTGAAATACCACACCGTAATAAAAACTGTCAATACTTAGATCTATTGTTTGAGCTGGTCACGAACAACGTTCTGTAGAGCTTTGTTTTTTTAAAGAATTACCATCATTACTAATTTTTTATTTGTACTGTTTCACAGACAAAGAATTCCAACAAGATCTTATGTACTGACTTCTATTTATTGAAAGGGTGATGCTTACTTGTTTAAATATAATAAAACTGTTCTGAGTAATTAGTTCACTGTAAGGGATCCCAAGTTACTTCTTAAATTTCATGTAAAAGTCTAATGCACTAAATTTATAACATCTGGGGGAATCTGGCTTGCTAGCCAATCTAAGTTCTGTTTCAATCTTACTAAAAATCTAGATTCCAAAACTGTGCATAAAATCTCTCTAAAAGAGCAATAGGCGATTGGGGCAATTAAATAATTTGACTTCTGAGGTCCAACATTCACACGTGGCCAGTTCTCAAGCCCCAATCGGAAAGCAATTTTTTCTGGTGTGCGAGGCAGGGTGACTGGCCATGGCTCATGTGATGACAGTCTCATGGGAGTGAGGAAACCATTCCTCACTGTGAAACAAGCAGAGATTGTTTTACAGGCAGACAGCTGTGCTTGACATGGTCTTCACAGTAACACAAACCCACCACTCACACGGCACTCCTGTGGGTGACAGAATGTATGATGCTTTTATTTATACTCACTTAACAGTGCAGACAGAGATACACACAAAAAAGCTCATCAAATTATTGCATGAAATTAATAATAAAGAAGCCTAATTAAGGAAAAACTAAGGTGAAAATGAAGTACTTAGAATCCATCACATTGTTTTCATTGGTTTTTACTCCTTTCACATTATTACCAAGCCCATCTTCCTTGATTTGAGAAGTAATCTGTATTAAATGTGCTAAATAAATCGGACTTATTCAAAATCAATAGGAGAATGGAAAACAATCTGTTTGAGTTGGGTGTGGGTTTTAGGAGAAGGCAGCAGTTCACAAATCCCAGTATTTCTGAGAATTGGTTGCAGATAATTGGTCATGTGCCCCACATCTTGCTTGAGAGGAATGTAAATATTTTACATGGTTGCAATATATTTCTTTTAAACAAGTACTTCACATACATTATCTCATTCAACACTCACAGCTCTGTGACTCAGGGCGTACACATATCAATATTGTCATTTGACTGATAGGGAACTGAAGCTACAGAGTGGCCCTCTGCAGGCCACACAAGCTGACAACCAACAGAGCTGAGACTCACACCTTGATTCTTAGTCAATATCTTTTATAAAACATTATGCTTTTAGTTTGAGTAATATTATTTTAAATTACATAGAAAAGCCTGAATTCCATTTGCTATATGTATTCTGTACACATAAACACAACCGAATTAAAAAAATGATGTCTCTGCATGTGCAAGGCTTTGTGGTAGACACTTTTAGGGTAGAAGCAATGTCATAAAGGTTATTGTCCCTGCCCTTAAGTACTTTCTAGTCTTATAGAGAATATAACACGTGCACACAAATACTAAAACACAAGACACAAGAAACTATGGGTGTTCAGGGAAAGGCTGGAATTTACCATAGTTACTCTAAAGCCCTGGAACAAAGGATAGGAGTTGAAATGGCATGAGCAAAAAACACAGGAAAGATATATTTGTGATGCAGTCCTCATGGACCAAAATCTCCAAAGTTTATCCCTTATGCTGGGTTGCCTTTGTTATGCAATGTTTCATCTTCTCCTGACTATGAAAGGGTCTATTTGCAGTTGCTTTGATAAATTAAGATCATTAAAACATTTTAAAGTTTCTTGATAAAACTGAACAATTTAAGATGAATTATGGTGAATTTTAAAGTTAGAGGGAAGACTGGCTTTACAAATGGGTGGCCTAAGGTCCAGAGAGATTAAGTACCCAGAAGCTGTGCAACTATACAACTTCTTAAAAAAGTAAATACATAGAAAGTGCTTAGAACAGTGTCTGCCACACTGAAAGGAGTTTGATATATATGTTTGTTATTGTTATTTTTTATTATTATAACTATTATTGGCAATACTGGATCTAGAATCTGTTTCCTGATTTCCAGAACAGTGTTCTTTTCACCAAGCACATTATCTCAGAATATAGCAGAGCTTTAAACTGCACAATGTACGTCTTCTATGAGCAAAAGCTGTATTTTAATTGTAAAGGTATATATTACATAAAAATGCATATATAGATTCAATTTGAAAGCAGGAAAAACTGAGTCTTCATAAATAACTATTTGTTTAAAATCAAATCTTTACCACCGTCAAATATATCTAATTTATGTGCTAATAGCTAAAAGCAAGTCTAAATGATCTCCAAAAAGCAACACTTTATTTGGTGTTATTGTATAAATCTAGAAGTATAAAACTTACCATCTTTAAAAATGTTCTCTGAGCTACATTTCTCATGAATTCATACCAAACATTGACCTGATATATTTATACTGAAAGATTTCAGACATTTTTTGGATTAAGAACAGTTTACTCTGAACCTGAAGAGTTCATACATATACACATCTTGACTAGTGTATATCCATTATACACTTCTGTATACTTACATTCTGTCTCCCAAGATGATCTCATACAGGCACGTGGCTTCAGATACTGTCTATATGGAGAGTGTCTTAGATCTTTCCACCGAGTTCCAGACTAGTAGATCCCACCACCTGTTTGACATTTCCACGTGAATGTCAAGTTTCTCAAACTTAAAATGCTTAAGACAAAACTCTTGTTTCCTCTTCCACTAGTAACCCAATCTGCTCATCATCTACTCAGTTGCTCAGGCCAAAAATTTAGGAGTTGTCCATAACTCCTCCCTTTCCCTCATCTTTTAAATTAATGCATTAGCAAAACCTTTAAGTTCTATCTCCAAAATATGTCCCAGAGTTTGACTTAAGATGGCATATTTAAACTGCTTCACAGAATTTCCATTCCTAAATATGTAACCAATGAGAGAAAAAGTAAACATTAGGAAAGAAAGAAAGAGAGAGAGAGAAAGAAAGTATTAACCAATCAAGGAAAGGAACAAAACAAACTTTAAAACTAGCAGCCAAGGATAGAGAAGATTCTGGAGCAGGATAAAGAGGCACAGTGTCGCTTGGTTCTTAACCCTGTTCTCACTCCCTAGAGAGATGAGTCAACAAAATTCTGAGAATTCTTACTAATAATTCTAAATTTAGAGAAAAGCACACTTAGTGAATATCCTTACCTGTTTCCTTTCCCTACTAAGGAGTAATGGAAACATGAGAAATGGGAGAAAAAGAGCCAATGGCCAACTCAATGGAATTGAAGACTTCAGGGCTGTCTCATATACTGGGGAAATCCATAAAGTCCTAGATTATCTTGAGGGGAACCTACTAGCACATATGGAACCCTTTAGTCAATTACAAAAAAAAAAAAAAAAAAAAGGCTATCCTTGGTATCTGCCCCCTCCCTCCTAGTTTGGTGAAATTAATGCTGATAATGGAGACATTTAACAAAATTTAAGAAAGCACAGCCCAGGAAATTTAACCACGAGTGCATACAGCTTGCTGCCTACCACTCTCTGCAATTTCTTGGGACTGCAGAAAAGTGGATAGATCCAGGCAATAAGAGACAGCTCCAAAAAGAAGCAGGTTGGTCCCCCCAAAAGGTGGGAAGAGATTTAAGAAGTTACTCACACCATATCTGGGCAATGCTGTCCAAGCACCAGCAAGATGAAAAGAAATAGCATGGCAGGTAGGCAAGCATTTCAAAGGGAGGGAGGAAAGAGGAAAGGAGGAAAGAAGATAGGAGGAAAGGAGGGAGGGAGAGAGGAAGAAAGGGAGGAAAGGAAAGAACATAAAATGTAAGGGTCACAGCATGAAGGAACTAAGTCAAGAAGAGCTTTATCCAAATAAGCAGAAGAAATCCTCACACAAACTTCCTACTATAGAAGAACAACCTCAGTGAAAATTGAAGCTTTAAGACAAAATAATGAAACAATTTGAATGAGATGAAAAGAGATATTGCAGACTTAAGGAAGCAAATTAAGGACCAAGATCGTTTTAGAATTAATAGAAAAATTAGAGACATTAGAAACACAGTATACACTTCTGAAAATTAAATTACTGACACAGAAGAAAGGATTGACATTCTGTGAATGGACATGAAAATGAAAACAGATTAAATGATAAAAAAAGAAGAGATATGGAAGAGATACAAAGATGATGCAAAATAAAGATAGTTGATGCCCCTGAAGTAGGCAACAATATAAATGGAATAAAAGGTATACTTGAAGATATACAATATCGGCAGATTTAAGGAGCACATTGTACTGTAGAAAATTCTGACACAGAACATTTAACACCTAGACGTATCCTAGATATGTTAAGGAGCTATGTGGATAAAGAAAGAATTCTTTGGGATCCAGGAAGAAAAAGCAAATCACTTACAAAGGGTGGCCTCAGACCGCACAGCAATATGGGATGCTATTAAACAATGGAGCAACTGCTGCAAAAGTATAAGGGAAAGAAAATTCAGCCATGACATTGTTCATTTATAAAAGCCACGGGAGGACATCTTCAAATATTAAAAAAAAAAAAAAACCCAACCTCCTCAGAAATGCAGTATCCATGAGTCTTTCTTGAAGAAAGAACAAAAAGCAGTTGACAATGAAATCTAGACAATTAAGGGATGAATCAAACAGCTCAGTCAGAAATGGAGAAGGTATACGAAAGGACTGGAGAGAACTGGGTACATTTTAACGTAAGAATTTGTACTAAATAACCTTAGTGATTATGATTACAAAATAAAAGATAAATGTTATAAACATGGTCAATATAAATTAATTAAAATTGTTAGCTGAAGAGAGGAGATGGACAATAGCACCATCTTTCACAGCAAGCGATCTAGTGTGTTTAAAATTGAAATACGTAGTTTAAAAAACATAATGTTTCCAACCCTGAGGTGTATTTACTGTAGAGCTAATGAAGCTTGAGTGCCAAAGCCCTTTACCTACATGGGTGATTTGCTTTTTCCCAGGCCCTGGAAGAGGTCAGAGAAATGCATTCAAGTTGCCATGGTTTTGTAAATTCTGTAAAATATGCTCCATTTAATTAAAGGGGGATCCCAAATTGTAAACTCTTCCCACAAAATCTTGACCCACTCCTGCTGAAACCTCTTAACATTTTTCATAACCATTTTTCCTAATCATAAGGGCAAATCTTTCAGGAAATAATAACTCTTGTAGGAAGGAGACATTTATTTGAAGTTCAACAATAATTTAGCTTTTCTTTCTTGCATTTTTTCCGCTGTTAAATACAAGAAGACAAATTTGAATGCTTTTTGTTTAAAAATAGCATCTGCAGTTTGACTACATGGTTATAAAGTATTTCTTTCTATCCATGCATCCATTTATCAATTCCTTTGCATATATATACACAGAAAGAAACCTTAAGTGATATGTGTAACACTAAAGATGGTCAATTTTGGGTCGTGGGATTTGGGATAATTTTAAAATTTTAATCTTTTTATTATGTATACTGCCTGAATTATTTATTGTGATCATATAACAAATATTCTAAAAATGGTACAGTGATTTTTTTCCTTAAAAATACCAAGATATTAACATATTATTCCAGATGCTGAGAAACATAGAAGTGGTAGACTAATGGGTACAAACTATGCTATCTACCCTAAGCAAATCATTTTCCAGTGTATTCATGTATTGAAACAACACACTGTACCCCACAAATATGTACAAGTAAATGTTAAAATAGAAAAGAGAATTATTTTCTTCTTCTTTGTATTTTCCTGTATTTTCATTTCTTTAAAAGTTCAGAAATGTTTTTCAGAATTACATGCTCTGCATCTTTCCACATCTCTTCTTTTTTTTGCTGCTATTACCCTAGTCCTAACCACTCTCATTTCTCACTTGGACTACTTTTGTAGTATTCTACTTGGTCTCCGTGCGTTCATTCTGGCCCCAGTATTATCTAGTCTTCAGACAGCAGCCGGTGTATTCTTTTCAAAGGAATTATCACACCTCTACTTTAAATTCTCCATTTTCTCACATTGTTCTTAGAAGAAACCCAAACCTGTTGCCATGATCAGCAAGGCTGACCTGAATTGACCAGGATCCAGCCACACTGGACTGCTCTCTGCTCCCCAAACACTGCGCTTGCCTCCCACACATCCCCGCAGCCCCTGGGGGGCTCTGACATGAGCTGTTCCCTTGGTCTGGAATGCTCTTTCCCCAGCATCTCTGTATAGCTGGTTCGTCTCGTCATTCAGGTCTCGGTTTAAGGGATATCTTCTCAGGGAGACCTTCTCTTTAGCTTTCTAAAAGTGGCATCCTTCCCTCCCCACATCACTCTCCAGCACTTCGCCCTGCTGTACGGCCTTCAGGGCACTTATCACTATCTAAAATTATCTTCTCCATTTATTTATTTACTTGTTTTCTGTTGATCCTCCCCCACTAAACATCTGCTCTAAGAAACAGTGACTTGTCTGTTCTGTGCACCATTTTACCTCCTGCTGGAAGAACAGTGCCTAGAAGATAGCAGACATTCAACAAATATTTCTCCAGTGAATGAGTATACAGAGAGTTTTTTTCTCAGCTTAAAAAGAAGGGCTGTGTTTGCAAAGCTGTCTTTTAAGTCAGTTATTTAGAATTCAGAATGCACGTCCTTTCAAATAAGCCAAAATACAATTAATAATTATCAAACCCACAAAAGTCTACTGGACCCACAATGGGCTTAAATTCTGTATACCTGCAACAAAAATACTAGAAAGTCAACATGATGAAGTATCACCGGGAAAATAGAAAATTAAAAAGAAATACTTTAACTTATCTAAACATGAGCAAATTACAATCATTATTTATGTTTCAGATTGGTGGAGACTTTTGTGGATATTCTGAAGGGAACTTCTGAGCATTTTTAAGGGCTCTAGAGGTTTCTGCTCCTCATTTTCTACTGGGTATAACTTCCCTTTAAAATGTATAGCTTTCGGCTGATAACAGATATATCACCAGCACTACCGTGAATGCTTATCAGATTCAAGTCACTGTTTGTATCAAAAATGTAAAAGAGAAAAGAATAGAGTGAAAATTTCCGGAGGCATTAGGGAGAAAGGGGACTAAGAAGGAAAGGGATTAAAGAGGATGTGTGATTTGAAAGATAACTGAGCCAAGAGCAGTGAATGAAAGAAGTGGGTGGTGAGCGGTCAGGAGGAGACTGGGTAGGAGAGCTTTTCTTGCTAGCTACTAGGAAGTTTTACCTTCCAAGACGGTTTGGTTCCTGTATGGAGTAGCCCTGCATGGGTAAAAGGAGGGAGACTCAGTTTGTAAATAATGTTGAAACTTTGGAGGGACTATACATAATTCTAATTTGAGGCTTTGTCCCAAATTTGGTCTGGCATGAGTTTTTATGACTAACCGACAAGTCGGATGAAATAAATAGCATCATTCACATCAGGAGTACCAACTAACCCCTAGGAAATACTGAGAAGGCAATGCCAGACCTCTCATTCTAGAAGAGAAAGCTATAGTGTAAGAAAACAATTTGAACCAATTTGTATACTATGTCGACAGTTAAGATGAAAAAAAAAAATGTATTAAGAGCCAAGAGATACTGCATATGGTCTGCAAGTCTTTTCTGGAGAAATGAATCATGAGGATAAAGAGAAGCAGCTTATTTTTACAGTTACATTTCTATATTTCTAGAAAAATAACAACATGGTCTTGATTTCTAAACACAGGGAAATGAGACTTTTGTGAACGTTACACAACACAAAGCATACCACCTGTTTCTGCTACAACTACTTGCAAGTCATTCTGAAGCCTTAATTAGAACAAAAAACAGATCATAAAACTTATGGTTATGAAAAAATTATTCTAGTTGAAACATGCCTTAAAAATGATAGGATACTCAAATATTCTTAAAATACAATTTTCTCTTGCCAAGAAAGAGCCTTGGTTTTAAAATGGTCACAAAACCTAGCCCTGCCCAGTGTTACTAGAGCTATAGTACCATCCAGACACGGCCAAGCGGTGCTGGGGGTGTCCAATGATTCCAGCGAAGTCTTCCCATATGTCTCAGCGGTTGCTGTCTACAGTGGCAGAAGTGTCAGAATATGGTGAATTTGGTTGTCTAAGAAAATCTCAATGCAGACATTGATTTTCCAGAGTATATTTTTGTAGTTCATCCTCTGAGGTTAGCAATGTCAGTGTAGTTACACTAATTCCAAATCCCAAAGATATGTGTCCACAGAAGTCAGTTATAGAATTTGTTTTGAGATTTATCTAAGAAATAAATACACTATAAAGTATTTAGTAAAAGAGGGGATCAGACATGTGCTTTTACTTCTTCCAGTTCGAGTTTTATTTTGATATTCTCTGCATTTCCTCCTATTCCCATAGGTGGGAAACTACTGGTAGAAACTTACTGTAAAAACTACCAGTAAGTCTTTGCTGTGTAAATAGCAGAATTGAGAGATACTGGCAATTTGGATTTTCACCTAAACAAGCCAATATATTCTCATGATTTTTTAAAGGAAAAAAAATTACTAAGCTTAATTAAATTATGACTTTTAAAAAAAATCTCATGATTCCATGAAGTGAAAGCAAAAATCAGATGAACAAGGATCGTACTCGTATGACAGTAGAATTATAAAAAAGGTTAATTTTTACATGAAAATTACATCTACATAAAAATAGATTTCTGGAACAATGCACTATTGACAGTTAGGTGGGAAGATAAATGCACTCACGTAAATGTTCTTCCTCAAGCAAATTATTAAATATATTGACAGTATTGCACTTTGAAAACAATCATTTTAAAGAAAGCAAATATTAATATGAGTATAAATACATCATAGCTAATGTAATTGTTCACTCAAAGAAATATGCATTCAACAATTTCTTCAATTTGTCGATATATACTGCTATTAAATTCAATAGCAAACATTTATGCTTTGTTACTGGCTATTGCCTACAGAAGGAAAAAATAGGTAGCCAATTCATAAATCTGGATTCTGTTCATACTTCTGTTAATTGCTTTTAGCCGAAGACCTTATACTTTGATTACTGGTAGTGGCACTTGCAAACGCTAACCAAGTCTAAGCTACTGCTATAAAATCCAAAATGAGTAAAAATCAGACATATCTATGAAAATACAAATGTTTTTTACTCATGATCATAAATGACTTTAATCAAGTAGGTCTCCTAATGAATTCTGCTAATTGTTCATTCCTCCCAGGGCAATTACTGGATTGTGGATATTACTGTGACATATGTTGACATCAGCATCTGGTCAGAAATAGAAACATCAATAAACTCTACCTGATGTTTCTATTGACTATGCCAATGCTATACACACTCACAATGCCAAAGTATTTATTACAATACATTATTTAGAGAACATGTCTGCCTTCCATTTAAAGAATAAACCTGCTTTAAAACACATGGTGCTCATGTGTCTTGCGTATTCAATGAATGGTGCAGTGAGAATGACTTGATAATAAACTGGAAAACATCTGCCAATATTTACAATAGAATAACATCATAAATGATTACTAGGAATGTGTTTCCTGTATAATGTACTGTCTACTAATTTATACCCTATTTAGAATATATAGAGTAACTTTAAGCAAATACTACTATTTTAAAGAAAGTGATTCTCAAACATCTCAGACCAAATGTACCATAAACAGTAAGTTAATAGACAAGAAATGCATCAGAATTCAGTTCACATATGCAAATTCGGTTAAACCTTCTAACTTTTAGATGGTTAATAAGAGTTCAGAAATTATCATTTTAAATTGCGGACAAATAGATGCACTTACAGTTTTTTAAATAAAAAAAACTAGTTACCCCCAAATATCTTACTAAATAATATGCCATGCTGTATCTATATTTCAAAACTGTTTTAATGGAGATTTGATCATTTGATCTCCAGATCATTTGATCTCCAGATAAACACTCTACTTTCTCTCTCTCTGGTCCTCTTTAGGGAACTGTTACAGTGTGGGGTCTCCCACTTCTGTTACATGGATCCATTGTCACTCTACTGTTACTGATTAAGAAAAAAGCATTGCTTCTACTACAAGTGCCAAAGTGCATCAAGCAAAGTAACTTCAATGCAGTAAAATTAAGTTTGGCAATTAGCAGCTGCCAGGACAAAGTTCCAATCCTTGAACAAGGAACACTGATTCTTCACTTCTTTTTCCAACATCATATTTCCCCCTACATCTTCAAGTTAAAATTAAAAAAAAAAACAAAAAACAAAACTCTTTGTAACAATACTTTTGTATGACACTGTCACTGAATCACCAGGTAGCATACATCTGTTTTAATTTCATTTATACTCATTACTCCTTTCTCCTTCATCTGAGTCTAAGGGGATCAGTGCCGTCACACCAAGAAGCTACCCGGCATTGACACACTGAGCCAAACACTTCGAAGAGAAGGCTTTAAGGTGGCATAATGCCAGCACCAGTCATTACAGCCTATTTTGTCACAGAGCCGTCAACACTATGCACTCAAATAACCCAGACACCACTGGCGTCTCCTGCACAAGCTCATCTTCTGAGTACACAGAACACAGGTTTGGAAGGAACCTCTGAGAGGTTTTCTAATCTCCTCTCCGCTCTCCCTTTCAGCTCTGAACTTTAACAGGAATCTACCCTATTGTAGACTCCCTTGGTAACTTGTGCCAACGTTCAGAAAAGCCTTACGATGTGCCTAAATTTCTCATGTTGACATTCCAACACTACTCCCTCTAGCTCTGTCTTTTCAGATGCAGGAGTCCCCACGGCAAAGTATCCTCATAAGTGTTTAACAGTCATTAAGGACCCCTAAGTTCACATGCTTCCAATCCACTGATACAACATGTTCGGTGCACATATGCAGCACGGGGACTGCATTTTCAGTCTTCTCAAACTAACATCTCAGTTGCTCAGAGAGGAGAAATGATGACCGCAGCGAGGGCTTGCCTCCGTGGCCAGTCTGAAAATGCAAAGCCCTCCTGAGCTGCCCATTCATTTTAGGGGCTCACGTTTATAAAACGGCTGGCTTTCTGGGTGAAATAAATAAATAAACACAGCGGCGGTGGCAGCATCCTTACAAAAATAAGATCTTGTGTGGCTTTGGCAAGTTTTAGCCTGGAGTAAAATGACACCCAAGTTACAAGCACAGAAACTGGGATTTCAATGGAAATGCTGACCCGACCTTCACGAAAGCAGCAATTTGCAGTCTCTGCTGCTGCTCTATTACAGGTCTCCAAGGCACAGCGTCGGGAAGTCCCTGCCCGCTTCCCCCTCCGATTAGTCAATGTAGAAAAAACACGGGGCGAGAAAGCGAGCGAGCACACTCAACCCCAACCCTCGGGCGTCTATTCTTCCTGCTACTCCTTAAAGGTGATTCAAAGCGCACCCAGAAATTACACAGGGGTGACAGGGCTTAAAATACTGAAGACAAACGACCTTTGCAAAATATACGAGTATACTCGTGAAAGTCAAACCATTTGGAAAGACAACCGGCAACTGACCGCTTCAAACTCCTCGGAACCCCAAAGATGAGGAAGGAAAATGAAAACTGCGCCCAACCCTGGGGTGGTGGGGGACTCAGTAACCAAAACAACCCCCCCCACCAAAGCCCACAGTTGCAGCCCAAGGCTGCAACCAATGCCCCGGCAAACCGTTTCCGCAGCCTCCCCGGGTTTCCCCCCCGGGCTTGCTCTCCCTCTGCCCCAGCTGCAGCACCGCTTCCTGGAGCCGCATCTTGGCGCGCGGGGGCCGGGGACCGAGGGGGCGGCCGTGCCCGCGCCGCCCGCCGCTACTCACCCGAGCCGCTCGGCACTAGCGACGGCAGCGGCCGCGGGCTGGCCACGAGCCGGGATCCGCGAGGGCTGGCGGGCTCCGGCCCCCGAGGACGCGGACATGTGGCTGGAACCTCGGCTCTCCTAGCCGTCGCCTCTGTGCATCTTTCTGGGCGCCCCCAGCGAATGCGAGCGGCGAGGCGAGGGCGAGCGCGCCGGGCTCTCCCCGCCAGTTCCCCGGCCTCGCGCGCGCGTGCACGTCCCCCGCCCCCGGCGCCGCGCGCCCCCGCTTCCCCGCCGCGCGCCCTCGCACGCGCCCGGCCCCACGCGGCGCGCGCCAGCCCGGCGGCGGCGGCGGCGAGTCCTCCCCCGAGCGTCGCGCCGTCTCCAGGGCTGCCGGCGGCGCTCTCCATTGTTCTGCGGCTGCTTGCCGGGTGGGCGGCCGGCCGGGTGGGAGGTGTCGGCTTCGGTGCCGCGGAGGACTTACCGCTTAGTCGGACCCCAACGGCGAGAGCCACGCGGGCCCGGGCTCGGCGCGCGGGGGCTGCAGGGCGCCTGGCACCGCGGGCTGCCGGCGCGCGGGGGCTCCCTCCTCCCGCTCTCGCTGCCGCGCGGCGCCCCCCGCATCCCGTTACTATGGATATCTCGCTCCGCCGCCGCCCCCTCCGCGCGCTCCGAGAGGCCGCCGGGGCGGTAGCAGCCAGGCAGCTCCGCAGGCGCCCAGGTGACCAGCTCTGTGACAGCGGCAGCAGCGGTGACAGCAGCCGCCACCGCCGCTGGGGAGAGAAGGAGCGGGACCTGCGCTACCCCCAGAGGCCACCTCGTGTTGCCTCCTACTGACCGAGCTGCTTCGTATTGAAGACGCAGGAGAAGCCACGGCGGTCCTCAACGTGTGTGCAGCGGTGGCCCTCTCCCGTGGGACTGGAGTTCAGTGCTCGGAGGAAGATGACTGGCCCCCAGTGGACTTGGAGGGTCACGGTTAAAATGTTGAGTAAGATTCTGATAAGGTTCAAATACTCTTCAGTCCGCCCCTGGTTTCCACCAAGGAAACCTTTATACTACTACCAACAGTTGTAGAAATTTACTTTGGCAAAGCTTTCTTTTTAAAATTATGCCAATTAAGTGAACTACATCTGACCTTAAACGACAAGGTTTTCCCCCCATTTCTTTATCCCAGCGTTTTTTCCTTGTCATAAATAAATAATAATTTGTGGCTTACAGGCTGCCACAGACCATAACATTTGCATGCGCATGTCTGGCAACCCACACACTTCAGTCCTTTGGTTTTTCAGTGTTCCATCTATAAGTGTGAGTTGCCCACTAAGTCTCAGATAAGAACCACAGATTCCCACAGAGAATAACCCATGTCTGAAAACAAGGTAACAACACCCAAATGGTCTGTGAATAGGTTGAAATGAAGGACATTATGTAAAAGTGTTTAAGGAAGTGTATAACATGATGAACTCCAGACAGTACTTATAACCGACCCTGTTGTTCACAGTACATTCACTTTCTAAACTTTAAGCACATGCATTTATTGCTTTAAAACCAAAGCAAACAAAGATTTTGATCAACTAAAAAACACTAAAAGTAGAAATGTGGATCAATTTTTTATAGTAGGTAACATTTACTGAGCACTTATGATTTGCAGGCATCTGTGCATTATCTCATTTAATTCTCACAACTTTAGTGAAGCAGCTTTATTATCCTTACTTTACACATGCAAAAGGAAAAAGACTTTGAGAGATCTGCAACTATTAGTTCCGGGGCAACATTCTCTTCCTTAAACAAGAAACTCTAAATGTCTGCTGTTTTGTTGGGCCTCATGTCATGTCTGCTTTTGTGAAGTTCAGGATAATAGTATACCTGAAGCCACCCTGCTAGCAAGGGGCAGGGCCGGGACATAAACCCAGGCCTCTCAGATTTAAGAGTGTGAGCATTTAACCACATGGAAACCATTTCTCACTCACATAATGAATTCATGAAACGTTTTGATTTCACATCTTGCACATATAGAAAGAGAAACAGATTGGCCACAACCTGCCTCTTGGCTTGTGTCCTCCTTTATGAATGTGACCTGACTACTTGACTGGGGCATGTTTGGATATCTCTGATTTTAAGATTAGCAAACTTTCAATGGGTTTAGAAGTCAGGCCATTTAGTTCCATTTCTTATTCTGCAGTCCAAACACCTGTGACTTTCAGATAAAATAGGTGTCTTCTTGGTTTCCCAGTCATGAAAATGACAGAAGAATGGCATTCTCCTATGGATATTGTTCTCTGGTAACAACATTGGGCAATCTCAAAGAGCTCTCGTTTGTTAGCAATGAACTAGAGGCTGTTTGGAAAAGAGGTGTTTTATCAATTTTTCATCGTCTCAAGTCCTCTGAACTCTAGAGTCGTTTGGGATCATTTTGTGTCTGCACCACCTCTAGAGAATGGTGGAAATCTAATTCTCTGTCAGCCTTTGTGGTTGGCCAGTGAAAACGCTTCTTGAGAGGGAGCTGGAAGGGAAAGTCTCTGTCCATGGTGGCTGTTACTGATGCCCCATTCAGCAAAATCAGCTCATGCAACAAATACTAGAGTCCTGGAAATTAACTTCAACATGGCACTAATGAAATTTAGTGATAACCTCCAGGTAGGCCTATTAAAACATAAAGGTCTTATCAGTGTAATCTCCTACTGGTTGGCGTGATAATATAAAATAATTCACAGAAAAATGGCTTTTTATTCTTTGGCACTAAAATAGCCCCTACTCATTGTTAAAACTTCAGACATTTTAATGTTTCAGAACAGCATAAAGGATATAAAAGATAATCTCCTGAAGCCCTCTTCTATTATAGAAAGGGAAATTGATGCCTGGAGAGGTTAAGTCACTTACCCAAGGATCACCCTAATTAGAGGCAGGTGCAAAACCACAAATTCTTGCCACATGTGCAGACACTCACTATGATACTGTGATGCTCCAGGATATTCAATGTCAGAATTATTTTTTTCCTTCAGATATTTTATGTTTTGCTGAAAAAAGTAGTGAAGTTCCACTTTATGTCATTTGAAATACAGATAATCTGCTCCTTGGAGTGTATCTACATCTTATTTTTTATTACTTATTTTTTTAAACTGACAGATAAAATTGTATGTATTTATTGCATACAATATGATGTTTTGTAGTATATATACACAGCTATAAAAAGAATGAACTCCTGTCATTCACAGCAACATGGGTGAGCTCGGGGACATGTTCTTACTCATATGTGGAAGCAAGTTGATTTCATAGTAGAGAGTAGAATAGTGGTTACCAGAAACTGGGAGGGGTAGGAGGAGGGCGAGATAGGGAGAGGCTGGTTAACAAATACAAAATTACAGCTAGATAGCAGGAATAAGTTCCAGTGTTCTACAGCACTATACGGTGACTGTAGTTAACAACAATTTACTATATATTTTCAGCTATCCAGAAGAGAGGATTTTCAGTGTTCCTAACACAAAGAAATAATAAATGTTTGAGGTGGGAGATTTGCTAAATACTCTGATTTGATCATTATGCACTGTACAAAGGTATTGAAATATCACACTGTAACCCATAAATATGTATAATTATGTGTTAATTAAATAAGAAAAGAATGCAACCTTCTCAACATAAACTTCTTATTTAAGAACAGCCTTTTTATGTCTGAAAGGACTAACATTTGAGATTCCCTGGTTTACTGTATTCTTTTCTTGTATTAAAAAGTTATCCAGAAGACAGTATTGAATACTTCAGTCTCACAAGTTGAAAGATGGTGGTAACTTTTCTAAGAGATATGTAAATACGGCCATTTGTACAGATTTAGAGAAACAGAATTTCAATAATTTTTTCATTTGTTTGGTGGTAGTATAATGCAGTAGTGAAGCTTTTAATTTCGGAATCAGACCTGAGTATCCCACTTAATTGTTTTGTGATCTCGAGTAAGTTACTTAACTTTTTTTGAGCTTCACCATTCCAATGTTTAAAATGAATGTGATAATAATGGAAGCTACTTCATGGAACTGTGATTAGGAAAAAAAATATTTCCCATGTATGGAAGTTTGGAGTAACAATATTAAATAATTCACAGAAAAATGAATTAATCAAGTTGGCACATCAATAAAGTCCCCACTTATTTATTAAACACTAAACCAGGTAATGCTGTGAGGTATTTTGTAGATGTGATTAAAGTCCATAATCAGTTGACTTTAAATAAGCAAAATCATCCCACATAATCTGATTCAATCAGTGGAAAGGCCTAAGAGCAGAACTGAGGCTTCCTTAAAGAAGAAGAAATTCCACCTGTGGACTGCAGTTTCAGTTCACTCCCAAGAGTTTGTGTCTTCTCTTCCTGATGGCCTGCCCTACAGATTTCAAACTTGTCCAGCCAGTCCCCACACATATATACCAATTTCTTATGATGAACCTCTTAGTATATGTCTCCACTGGTTCTGCTTCTCTGATTGAACTCTAGTACACTGTAGTACCTGGAACATTATAAGCCCTCCAAAAATGTTAGCTAAAACGTGTTTCCTTAAAAAATTCTTATTAAAAAATATCTCACATTCACAGCATTGAGGTATGTATGCACTCTGATTTTTTTTTTAAGTCTGACACAAAAAAGGTAGAAGGAACTTGCACGCTCTCATACTGGAAGAATCAACATTGTGAAAATGTCCATACTACCCAACATGATCTACAGATTCAATGCAACCCCCATCAAAATACCAATGACATTCATCACAGAAATAGGAAAAACAATCCTAACTTCATATGAAACAACAAAAGACCATGAATAGCCAAAGCAATCCTGAGCAAAAAAAAAAAAAAAAAAAGAAATATATATATAAATAAAGCTCGAGGCATAACACTACCTGACTTCAAATTATACTAGAAAGCTACCGTAACCAAAACAGCACAGTATTGGCATAAAAACAGACACTCAGACCAATGGAACAGAATAGAGAACCCAGAAATCAACCCACATACTTACAGCCAACTGATATTTGACAAGGGTAACAAGAGCATACATTGGGGAAAAGACTGCCTCTTCAATAGTTGGTGCTGGGAAAACTGGACATCACATGTAGAAGAATGAAAACAGACCTGTACCTCTCACCATTTACCAAAATCAACTCAAAACGGATTAAAGACTTACATATAAAACCTGAAACTATAAAACTTCAGAAGAAAACATAGGTGAAAAACTTCAGGAAGTAGGACTGGGCAAGGACTTTATGAATGAGACCCCAAAAGCACAGGTAACAAAAGAAAAAAAGTAAATGGGATTATATCAAACTAAAAAGCTTCCGCATAGCAAAAGAAACAATTAACAGAGTGCAAAGATAACCTACAGAATGGGAGGAAATATTTGCAAAATCATGCATCCAACAAGGGATTAATATCCAGAATACACAAGGAACTCAATTTAACGGTAGAAAAACAAGTAACCCAATTAAAAAATGGGCAAAGGATCTGAATAGGAATTTCTCAAAGGAAGATATGCAAATGGCCAAAGACACATGAAAAAAATGCTCAACATCACTAAGCATCAGAGAAATGCAAATCAAAACTACATTGAGATATCATCTCACCCCAGTTAGACTGGCTATTATCAAAAAGACAGAGAATAACAAATGCTAATGAAGATATGGTGAAAGAGAAACCCTGCTACACTGTTGGTGGGACTGTAAATTAGTGCAACAATTATGGAAAACAGTATGGAGTTTCCTCAAACAGCTACAGATAGAACTGCCATACAATCCAGCAATCCCACTGCTGGGTATATACCCAAAGGAATGGAAATTAGGTTGAAGGGATACCTGCAGTCCCATGTTTTTCACAGCTCTATTTACAATAGCCAAGATGTCCACTGATGGATGACTGGATAAAGAAAATGTGGATATTTACAGAATGGAATACTACTCAGCCATAAAAAAAAGAATGAAATTCTGCCATTTGCAGCAACATGAAGGAACTTACAGAAAATTATGTTAAGTGAAATAAGCCAGGCACAGAAAGAGAAATACCACGTCCTCACTTTTAAATTGAAGATAAAAACAAGCAAAAACCAAACAAATAAAAAAAAGAAAGATACAACAATCACAATACATTGAACTTTCAAAAGAAGACAACAGAACTGAGATTATCAGAGGAAGTGGGGGAGAGGGGGAAAGAAAGTATTGGTAAAGTGCCTCAAAAATTGATTATACTGTATAATGTTGAATATACTAATTACCTTGATTTGAACATCATATATTGCACCCAGGTGTTGATATTCAATGTGGCACCTCACAGATGTGTACAATCAATTATGTTTCAATAAAAAAAGTTTGAGAGTTCTGAAATAGAATAAGGACAGATACCTATTACCTCCAATGATATTAACCCTAACCAGGAAGGGATTTAATGTTTTAGTAAAATTTCCAGGAAAACAAGGGAAAAGTGCCAGTGGGGTTGATTATTCCATATGTAGGGGAATTATGCAAATCTAGTACGAGGACAGTTTTCTGGGCTAGGAAGGTAATGAACAAAAAGGCAGTCACTCTTCTCTCAGCAGACCCATATCGATTTAACATCTGAAACTAGGTAGATCAGTTTTCATAGATCAACCATGGAATTCCACTATGTAACAAATTCATTATGACTTGGTATTAAGCCAACTAGAATGATATACTTAAGAAAAGTGTTTTGAGATTCTTGGAGGAAGAAATATTCTTACATTTAAGAGTATTAAAGTAAAATCTCTTGCTTATCTCAATGTTAGCTTATCTTAGTAATCTATATTATTATATCTTAGATCTTTTGTTTTTAAGCAAAAAAAAAAAAAAAAAAAAAAAAATCACCAAACATCGGGCATGGCACAAACAAATAGAAGTTGCCTTTGTACTTCAGAATTATAAAGCTAAAGTTACAAAATTTAAGGCAGGAAACATCTCAAATATGTAAACACACTCCAGGGACATAGTCTCAGATATAAACAAGATTTATGTGATGAAGAAATAAGAGAGAGTGCACAACTTTTGGCTTCTTATTAAATCTCTGGTAACTTAGAGTCAATCTTACAAATGTATGTTTTAAATTGAGTGTTTGCCTGTGTGTGTACATGGGTGTATTCACTAGAGAGAGCTGTCCCATGATCCTTTATACCATATTAGTGATTTTTAGAAAAGGAGTGGTATAGAAATACTTTTACTTGCTATGCAAGGATTTATTGAATGCCTATAATATCAAACACTGAGCTGGCCACTGAGGAATAGAAAGGTAAATTAGAGATGGACTCTCACATTATGGAACTTTTTCTCTGGGAAACTCCAATTTATCCTCATGAATTTCAACATATAACATTCAACCTATTACTCAAGGAATATTCTTATACTCCCCTTGCCATGAATTGGCCTATGCAGTACTCTTTTGCTCTCATAGTAACTTTGCTTCCACTAGTATTGCATTTATCATTTTAAATAACTACTTGTTTGTTTATAAATATTCCTGTAAGACTGCCCGAAGTCGAGGACCTTGTTTATATGATCATCTGTTTATGTCCGGTTCCTGATCCCAAATAGGCTTTAGGTAATTATTTATTTAACAAGTGAAAGAAAGCTTGGGACAGGTTGAATTTTAGTTGCTCTCCAAATACAAACATCCAGAAAGAAGACAGGATATAAATCTGGAGTTCAGAAGAGAGGTGAGGGCAAGAGATACAAATTTGCTATCAGCTGATTCCTGGTAGTTGGAAAGCCTGGGACTGGATTATCATCAACCAGGCTCCCATTTAACATTATGAAAGACAAGGCTTGAGATCAGAACTCTGGACAGTGCCCACACTTTCCATTTTACCCTGTGGGATGAAACATGGCCCACAAGGCAGGATAGAAAAGTTTCAGGAAATGCTACCCCAAATAAATCTTTTCAACCATATATGTGAACAAGTTTCTAATACAAAGATATCTCAGAACTAAGCTATTGTAGAAATAGGAACACGATGAATATGGGTTTATAATCACGATATTATGAAGCTTTACCTTCCAATATGTAGAAAGCAGAGTTCTGAATTTTTCAAAATAAAATAAAAATAAAGTTAGTGTGTATTGATAGAGGGCATGGGACACAAGTCAGAAAAAGGGGTCTGTATAATGGGGAAGCAACAGAATCAAGGAGTTCAATGAGAGCCATCGGGAAAGACTGCAAGTGGTGAACAGACGTGTGGCTTTTGGTGGTATATGTCTGCCATAGAAGCAGCACAGTTCCTCCTTGTACTCAGGGCTTGCTTGTCATTAATGAGATAAGGCATAGACCAACTTACAGCACTCATAGATTTTATTCTTTTTCTTGCCTGATCATGCTTTTGCTGTGGAAAAAATCCCTTTGTTCTGATGGCAAATTTAAAACAACTTACAGACTGCCTATTAACTGTGGGCATATTTACAGATCTGACTAGCAAGCTAACATAACCCAGAGAGAGCAGAAGGGACTTAACACTTTTTCCTGAAGGCAAGCAGGCTTGGAATCCAGGAGGAATGAATGTAAACACCGAGACCCATCTGCCAGAAATGTTCCGCCCAAGTCTTCTGAATTAAGACCTAGGGACTTCTTTTGGATGTTAACTATATTCAAAGCCCAAGTCACATACAGCTCCACTGAGCCATAGCTAAGACTTTTGCTTGCAGCCTTGGCTTACAATTGGCCCCTGAGAGCCAGTTTCAGCTGCACAGCACAGGTGGAAAGTACGCCCCATCCTTCTAACCCCTTTAACCAATAGAGCAGCTGTGCTCGACACTCACAGCAACTTTCAAGGTTAGCAATGAGAGAATAAGTCTCCAGTAACCTGATCTGGATGTTTGTCTCACTAGGTATCTATATATCCCAAATTTTCCAGGAAAACCCTCTTTATTTTATTTTATTTTTCTATCTCATCAAGAGTTTTTATTTTTTTTGTTTTAATTTCTCAATATACATTGTCGTTGATTTTTGTGACCCTTTACCCGTTCCTCTTTCCCCCCTCCCTCTCTCCCAACCCCCACTACAACATATCTGTTCTCCTGTCTTAACAAGTTCAAGGAATTGTTGTGATTGTTGTTTTCTTCCCCCCCTTATTTGTTTGTGCATTTATTTATTTATTTATTTATTTTTAGCTCCCACAAATAAGTGAGAACATGTAGTATATCCCTTTCTGTGCCTGACTTGTTTCAGTTAATATAATTTTCTCTAAGTCCATCCATGTTGTTGTGAATGGTAGTATTTCATTCTTTTTTACAGCAGAGTAGAATTTCATTGTGTATCTACACAATGGAAAGCCCTCTTTAAATGAGTCAGACCATAAGGTCTGATTTTTGGTCCAGGAAAATATGCTTTAAAGCATATTGGAGGCTCATACTTGAAGTCCTGAAGGAGGTAGCATAATGTATAGAAAAAGTCCATGGACAGACCCAGGTTCAAGTCCAGCTCTATTATTTACTAGTTGTAGACCCTGAGCAAGTTGCTTAACCTTGCTGCACCTCAGTTTCTGCATCTATAAAATAGGGATACTTGTTCTTTAAAAATATTGTTTAAGGATTAAATGAGTGAACCCATGTAAAAATCTAGCACAATGCCTGATGCACAATAATAGTGATTATGTACATCATTATAGTATTTCTCCAACAATGCACATTAAGGATGTTAAAATATACTAGAAGGACAAGGGAGAAAGAATTACTTAATAAATATTAAAAAATAACTTTGAGTTGGATAATTGACTCGTAGAATAGGAAAGCATGGTTGATATCCTTTGTTTTTTCTTGCTCAACACTTCATTCCTCTACTTCTGTTACCAATAGTCGATAATTTTCACTGGGACCCACCTTGAGCACCCGCAGCCATGAAATCCTAGATAATCCCAGAAGAGCTGACCATGGAGTGGACTCATGATGTACCGGCCAATCAGAGGATTCTGCCACTCAGCAGAGGGTCATTCAGGGAGGGTCGGGGCCCAGACTCTATTGGAATTATTGAGAAGGGGAAGCACTCTTTTCAGTGGGATTTCTGAGCTGATGACGCCAGCATTTCCAGGGTGCCTAGTGCAATGCCTGGAGCTGCCAAGGGCCCTTCTATGGAGAGGGTCTGCCCAAGAGTGAAACCAGTGCAGAGGAAGGCAGAGCAGAGATACAGAGTGAGAGACTAGGACTCCACTGACAGCTTTCGAGGCTCTGTATCAAGTCATGCCTGAAACCTCTGAATGTTATCTCTTATGTGAGCCAGTACATTTCTCATTTGGCTTCAGCCATTTTTGGTTTCGGGCACGTGTACCTGGAAGAGTCCTGGTTTATTCAGAAGGGAACTTAAACATTATTTATCTCAGCCTCCCATCTGGTTCTCCCATCTGAATCTCCTCTACAATTTCTGATGACAGAGTCCCTCCACCAAGGCTTGGACTCTGCCAGTGACAAGGATCTCTTTACCAACTGAAGAACTGTATCCCATCTTTGGGATTTTTAATACTACAAAATTCCTTCTCATACTGAGTGAACATTTCTTTTCTAGAACTTTTGTATAGTCACTACTTATTTTGTACCCACTAGGGGCCAGGAGCCATGTGCTATGTTGTACAAACAAATGTGAAATTTATCTCATTTAATTCTCAAAACAACCTGATGATAAAAAATTATTTTATAAGCCACTGCAGAAATCCAGATGAGAAGTGATAAGTGGCTGAAGTAAGGGCTGTGGGGGTGGAGATGAAGAGGATAAGGATGGCTCCAGGGTTATACAGGTGTAGCATTCAGGTAACTGAGTGGAGGATGAGGAAAGTACGAAGGGGTAGATGAGGATGACCTCTGGAAATGAGAAAGATGCTGCAAAAATGAGGAGAAACAACTGGGAAGGAAAAGAGGAAGGTTCTGCTGGTTATCCCAAGAGGTGCAATAAATTGAAGGAGTCAATATCTCCAAGGGCACATGATAGTCCTAAAAGTTCCTTTAACATTTTAACTGAATCTGGTTTAGGGTTAAGAAATCATCAAGAATAGTATCGGATGCACAACAAAGGCAAATATTTTAAAATTACTTGCAATTTTTATATAGACCTTTAATCTTCATGAGTGCAAGTTAGAATAACCTTTTTATGTTAAACCTTCAAGACCAGTTTCTTTCTCCCTTTTCTCCTGCCAGTGCACCAGGAGGCAGAGGACAGGAGCCAGAGAACTCAGCATGAAGATTCAGCAGAGTTTGCCAGAGCCACAGGGGATGGGAGTCCAACCTCGAGGTCCACAAACCAAAGAGAAGTGCGTACGTGTGGCAGATGTTTCTGGGAATGAGAAAGAGGTAGAAAAGAAGAAAGATATTTCTTGTGTACCTACTATGTACCCTTTATATGCATGACTTCAACGACCTTGTAGGGTCATTATTATTATTATCTTAGAAGCTTTTTTTTTTTTTTTTCCAAATGAAGAAAGTGTGCAGGCTCTGAGAAGTTAAGCGATTTTCCAAAATCAAACAGCACTAAAATTAAATCCAGGATGTATGGCTCTGAGATCCATGATTTCCTCATTATGTTATGATGTCTCCTTACATAATGAGTAGTTATAAGATATTTTCTAATTGACAAAATATATTCACGTGATAGATATCTCAGCACTTGAAACAATAGCCCAGAGGGTTGATATTACTAATATTGTTACTGTTTTACAGTAACAAGGAAACTGAGGACAATGAGTCCCTAAGAGGTTCATTGACTTGCTCAAGGTCACATAGCAAGTTAGGAGAACTACAGCTGGAACTAAAAATTCCTGACTCTAAGCTTCGTGTCTTTTCCCATGACATTGTAGCAACTACACTGGGCTACAGGTGGCTATGAAGTTGGACTTGGTCAAAACAGCGACTGATAACAGCTTTGCTCCAAAATATTCTTTCCCTTGAATGAGCTGTACCCAGCCTGATGCTCGTGCCTTCACTCTCACTGGCTCACAAGAGAAAGACCCCAAGTAAAAAAAGGAACATAGATCCCTGGACTTTCTAACAGGAGTGGGGGATGTGATCGTCGAGACCATTAGCCCAATCACTTTCTATCAAACATGAGGGTGGGGTCTATAGTGCAGTGTGAAAACCCACTCTGTCTGCTAGGTCTCCACACTGTGTCAGGACCTGGGACAGAATGAGCCAGCACACCCTTCAGGGCAGAAAGGACTCTCTGGGTAGAAATAATGTGGGAAGCCACATGAACTCTTTCAGCCCATTAGGCTATCATTTAGTAAATTACCACTCTGCTCTAAATGGGTCCCTAGTGGGTATGGAGGATGGGAATGTTCTGATTGGCCTGTTTTCCTCTTTTTCTCAGCTGCTTTGTTCAATTATGATACAGACCAAGAAGCTGTTTGATAACTGCTTTATTCCGAATCACTGGATGCTCTTATATGTATCAAAATACCCTGCAGATCTGCTATACTGAAACGCGTGGAATAAAATCTGTGTGTGAGGGGGTGGGGGCTGCAGCGCAGTACCCACAGTACTGAGGAGTGACCCAGGCCACTGGGACATCCCTGATTTTCAAGTTCAGAGATAATGGAGGGTGTGTGGCTGAGAACCCTGGCTTCTTGGGGAGGTGGGTGGAGCGGAGCAGATGCTGCTGGCAGCCCCAAGGCAGGAGTTTCTTACTCCCACTTAGACAGGAGGATCCACAATTCTGATCTGAGAGGAGTCAGTATATCTGCCCTGGCATGCACATGACAAGGGAGATTTGTGAGCAGGGCAGGGATGTTCCCTTAAGACTGGCTTCACCTTGTTACCCAGAATGTAAGACCATTGTCAGTTGAAGAAGCTGAGAACATTTTTCCTCCCTGAGGGGAAAACAAAAGTTTCAGAGCTCTCCTTTGCTCTTACAAATCTGTGGCTATTAAATATATGCCCAACAGAGTTGCTAGGAATGAATATTATTACATAATGATGATTACAGCAATAAAGCTGTACATTTATACAGCATTAAACGTTTTTGAAGCACTTGCATATTCATTGCTACTATTTTAAAGAATTTTGTTTTCTTGTTTCCAGTTTTATTGAGGTATAATTAACAAATACTCATGAAACGGGTATATATTCAAGATATACAATGTGATATTTTGATGTACACATGTATTGTAAAATGATTTCCACAATCAAGCTAATTGACATATTCATTACCTTACATAGTTACTTTTGTTGTGTGTGTGGTGAGAATATTCAGATCTACCCTCTTAGAGAATTTCACGTCTGCAATACATTATTATTAACTGTAGTCATCACGCTGTACATTAGGTCTCCAGAACTCACTCATCTTAGAGCTGCAAGTTGTTGAGCCCGGCTGGCTTCTTGGACTTGTGACCAGTGTTATCCCACAGGGCCTGGCTCTCAGGAGGGCTCTGTGCCTGGTTTAATGCTCTGCAGTCACAGTCTTGTAATTCTAAATAATTTAAACTTCAAATCTCTGTTTCCTAAGTGTAGTCTGATGGGACTATGGAGCGTGCGCGGGGCTTGGAGCCTCAGCTCACATGCGGTCCTGCCATCCTGGGGTGAATTTTGGGCTGCCTGCTCCTTACCTTGTGCTGCCCAGGGATCTGCTCAGCCTCCCACCTCTGGCTCACCCTACAGCCACCTCTGCCCTTTGGCTGTGTAGCAATCAGGTGGCACTGACAGTGGTAGGGGAGGGGCTGGCCTGCATTCAGGCTTTGCCCTTCCTCCATACCTAGTGGTTGTGGCGGGTCTTGGTGTGGAGGGTCACCCACACCATGGCTTCTTGGGGTGTGCAAGGCAGGGGCCATTCTTGTCCCTAACTGCAACATCATGGCTTGTTTGGCAGGCAACATGGTGGGTGACTCAATTGGGATTTCTCATTCACCCCTGACCCAAGTACCAGGCACATCATGGCCTAGAGGGTATAACCCCTTGGGTAGTCTCTTGTCTGCTGTAAGTTGGGGTAGTGGGCCTGTAGGAAGGGGAGACTGACTTCCTCACCCCTGGCCAGGCCTCACATTTATATTTTGTACTGGGCCCTGCAAACTGTATAGCCAGCCCTATAGCTGACATTCATTACGACATCCATACAAGCTAGAGAGGACAAGAATGTTGCTACTCTTATGCCCACTTTTATTATTTCAACTCCTAGAGGAGGCCACCATTATCTTCTCTGTGACTTGCACTGGGACAAGCACTTAACAATACATCATTCTATTTAATCCTCACAACAAATACACGAGGTGGTTCTCTAACTTCTCTGAGTTTTAGTTTCCTCATCTGTAAAACTGGTATAATAATACCTACCTCACAAGAATATTGAGAGAATTAAATAAGATCGTGTGCTTATTAAGAGATGGAGAGAACTTTATCTACCCATATTACACTAGCTCTGCCTTTGTTTGGAAGAAATATTTTGACAAGCTGCTTAAGGAGAAGAGTGAGACCCCATGTACATAATTAGGTGACTCAAGAGAGCTGCTTAGTTTTTTTTTCAAAAAGTTTTATTTATTTTTAATTGACAAATAATAATTGTATGTATTTATGGGGTACAATGTGATGTTTTGATACATGTATACATTGTGGAACAATCAAATCAGGCTTATTAGCATATTTCTCACCTCAACTATTTATCATTTCTTTGTGGTGAGAACATTGAAAGTCCTCTCTTTTAGCTAATTTGAAATATACAAAACACCATTATTAATTTAACTTTTGCACTTATGACAAGGAGTGGAGTTTGCATTGCTCCTGAGAAGAAGTAGTAAAGACAGAGATCTGGGTAAGGGCAAAGGCTTTGTGGGGGGAGATAACACTAGTGACAATATGGCCTTTAGAGAATGGAAATATTGAATGGGGCTTTAAGCTTTGTTCGTGTTGAGTTTATGCTGTAAACACCTTCATCTACCCACCTTTGTGAAATCTTCTGTAAAGACCAAGTAGCTGACTTGGTCAGGTTTTCTTTTTTTTGCATGTGATTAGACTAACATAGGGAGAGAAATCATTGTCTTGAAGAGGTACTGAGATTCAAGTCCATATTGACACAAATGGAAACAGAGAGCATGTGCCAGCAGACGAGTGAAGAGCTGACACTAAGATATGATATTATTCTTTGACTGTTTCCTCTGAGTTGTCTCTCTCTTTGGTTAGGCCATGCATTGGGGTAAGGGGATATAACAGCAGCTATTTATATTCTATTTAGTTTATATTCTTCCACAAGTCTTACCAGCAGGCTCTGCACACAGTGGACACTCAAATGTTGAGAGCTGATCTACGTGAGTAGTAACTACTAAGGGAAGGCAACTAAGATGATTTTGTATAATCATTTCAATGACGCTTTTATATAGATATTAGTCTCCCCAATTTACGGCTGAGACAGGCTAAGAAATTGCCTGAAGTCACACAGCTACTAAGTGGCAAAACAGAGATACAAATCCATGCCCCAAACATGCTGCTTCTCTGGTCAATGAAACTTCAGCAGACTGTGTAGAGTGCTGGTGTCATAAAAACCAGACATTACCCATACATGTGTATTTAAAAACCTCACTTACATCAGAAAAATAAGACAAATTGACTTTAAGCATTCCTAGGGAACAAAAAGTAGAAAACAGGAGGAAGAACAAAGACATAAGGAAAAAATATGCAGCATAACTCAGTTCTACCTTAGATAATTATAGAATCATACTGATATTAGTCACTGTACTGCACTGACACCAGAAAGGGAAAGTGTGCCAGGTAGATGCAACCTATTGTGCAAGAAAAGGCTGCCTCGAATGTGTCTAAAAGCATGTTTTTTCCTTCAGCCAAGTCAAGTCCAAAGGAGCACATGAATAATTGGCTACAGCTATCCTTTAAGCAAGTGCCAGCTCTCTCTGCTCAGGCTGATACATCTCCAAACCTCAGGGAGCCAGGAATCAGCTGCCAGTAGCCAATGGTCTTCTGAGCATTCATAACCAGACCAGGTGCTAATCCATCAGGCTAATTAGCAGCCTGTGGGCCACAGTTAGCTGGGAAGGTAGAGGTTCTTAACTCTTTTCCTGACAGACTCTGGGCTTACCTATGCTTTTTGAACAACGTTCTATCAGTAAAATCACAAAGAAAAAAGCACTTAGAATTCAAAAGGAGGAAGGCTAAAAAGGCACATAGATTTGCTTAAATAAGACAGGAGAGACTAACAAAACACAGGAAGTGAACTTTGACTCACAAATATACATATCCTATTCTACAAATCTTCATTTTACTTAGTGTAATGTTATCCATTGCCACAGAGTGAACATTCAATAAATGTTTGCTCTTGTTGATAATGATATAATAATACTTGAGACAAATAATAAACAAGAGGAGAAAATAGGACAGAATGAAAAGGAGCAAGATATATAGTTTGTCAGTATCTGAAATACATTTAATCATCAGGCTCTCAAAGAGCAGAAGAAACAGAATTAGCTTCAATTGAAAATATGGAGAACATGTTGAAAGTTCATAAAAATGGAAAACTTTATTTAGGAGATGAAGGAAATGGAATACATCAGAAATAGTGTCACTGAAAATTGCCAGACTTATAAACCAATATTTAAATCAGCAGAGGAAAGAATCCAGTGAATTTTAGTAAATTTGTAGAAGCTTGTTGTGAATAATGCATTTAAAATTAGTTTTAAAATGTGACGATCAAACAGTGAAATAGAATCAACAATCAGTGAAGCCAGCACCATTGCAAATGTCTTCCCTCACATCAGAGAAGCATTTTAAGCCAATATTGTTCAATATTTATGACTTCAGTGTGGTTTTGTTTATCATGTATTCCATGATGTCCAATGTAGCAGTGCCAATATATGATCCAGAGATATGAAATAACAAAGAAGCATCCTAGTCCTTGAAGTAGCCAAATCTGAAAGTCACAGAAGAGTGGTAAGGCAGTATACTGGCAGAATTCTTAAAACACAGAGGTAACATTTATGGAGATGTCTGCATGGGCTCTCGAAAACATATGGAGAATTGAAGAAGGGCTACGAGATTTCAATGACACCCCATCACCACCATCTGGAGACCAAAATCCTATGGTAGATTTTTTTTTTTTATAAACAGTGATATCTTGCTGATGAACTTTATATCAATGACAAGATCCTAGCCAAAGTTCCCTTGGACTGCTTACTAGAAAACTGTTTTATTGCTTGATTCCAGGGTTTAAAAATGGATTTATGCCACAGTGAGGAACAGCTGTCATTGTATTTGGAGAACCGCAGTGTCAAGATGATGAAACTGAGACGATTCCAGAGTCTTCGGGGAGCTAAAGAAAGCATTATACAGCCTAAGGAAGTTGGATGTATTGGCTGCAATATAAACTGTACTGCCCTAAGAAACTAATCTACATGTGGAGATTATGAACGCTGATCTTTCCCCAAATATTTACTGAGTAAAAACATAGTGAGTGGTTCCTTAGGGAGAGCAGGGCCATGAGTTGGATTACTTTTGCTGTAAGAAATTAATGCTCTACCCTGGACTAGAATCAATTTAGATTGTGGATTGTGGTCTTTTAAACAGACTGTGGTGGGTGATTCAGTGTCAATGGGCCATTGGATTCATGACTACTGATAATTCTTCATAATGCTTCCTACAGTCTGGTGTGTGTGAAGCAGATGAGGTCACAAGTCTGTTCTGTGGCCACCAGGTATGCTGGTCCTCTTAATGCCCTAGCAAAGCAACTCCCCTACCTCCTACCCCCACTGTCATCCCATAGTTTGATCAGAGCTAACCCCCAAGCTCTTCCTGCCTAAGTCATTTGTTACTAGCAAAGTAAGAAATAAGCATATGATCTTGACCTTATCTATCTCTCTGTCCTCAGCTCTGGTCTTTCCTCAGCTGAACCCTCTGATAGACCTCTGGGGATACCTTGCTGGGTGCCTCTGCCTGTGGGGCTCTCTCTGCCTTTAACGTCCTTCAACCAGTTCTCTGCCTGGAAAACTATTCTTCCTTCATGTGTTACCTCCTCCGGAAAGCATTCCTTGATGATAACAGCAAACACATATGAGGGTACTTCAAAATGTTTATGGAAAAATAGAATTAAAAGATAATATGAAGCTTTTCATGAGCTTTTTAGAGTACCTTTGCAGCACTTGCTTATACTAGGTACACTTCTAGATGCTTTTTAAATGTGGTTAATTCTCACCAGAACCCTATTATAGAACAATTATAGTCTTTGCTTTAGAGATAGAGAAACCTAAAGGTAGAGTCATTGAGCAATTTACTCAGGGTCACTGGTATGTGGCAGAGCTGCGATTATCAACCAAAGCTGGCTGGTTCCAGAGTGTTCACCATTCTTCTGAGCACAGTGGTCCATACACCGTTCCATAGCAGCCTGAGCACATACCACCAGAGAATTAACTGCACTGCACTAGAGTCATGTTTGTAATCCTCCTCTCTTACCATGCCCTATAACTCCTACTAATCCACCAACACTTGGCCTAGGCATCATTGTTTGCCCCTTAAGCTTTCCTGATCCTGCTCCCCCACCCAGGGGCAGGTGAATCTTCCATCGTTGACGCGATCCTTCTCTATGCTGGAGCACTTATCACACCATGTGTCTGTCTATCTGTCTGTGTCCCTCATCAATCTGTGAACTCTTTGAAATTCTGAAGTCAGAGATGGTCTCCAATATTATAGTACACAACACAGTGGCTGGCATATAGATCTGTTGCTTAATAAATATGTGTCTCTCTGATGGATGGACACTGGTGCTGAGTTTTGCAACTTTGGTTTCCATCTTTTACAAACAGATTAAGAACAAAAGAGATTCCATCACAACTCCTGGGAGAATCATGACAAACACTCAGCTCCAGTTCAGAAAGAAGCAAGACTATTTATAGCTTAGGGGCTCAACATTAAATACCTAGACTTAATTTTCCCTCACAGTTTAGATTTGTAGAACTTTAGACTGAAGTGCCCTTGGAGATCCTTTAGACCAGGTATTGCAAACTGGTGGCCTAGAGATATTTTTTACTTGACACTTATTATGTTGTTTCTATTTTTATGAGAACACCTCGAAGCAGGACATTTACTCTTTATTTCTCCGCATTCTACACAACATCTTGTCATAATATAATACTTCACGATTTGTATCATCCGCCTGACCCTTCAAGGCATTTGAATATGAAATGTCTGATTTAGTCCAACCCATTTTTTGCCTCCCTTTACAGCAAAACTCCTCAAATCTGTACTTAGGGTCTCCAATTTTCTCATTAATTCATTCCAATCAGGTGTTCATCCCTCCCTGTACTGATGTATGAAGATGACCGAGGACCTCCAGCTTGTTAAATGTAGTTCCTAGCTTTGACCTAAGACCCTCCTTGAGGTTCATGACACACTCTCCTGGTTTTCCTCCTACTTCCCCGGCCTCTCCTTCTCTGTCTCCTTTGCCAGTTTCTCCTCCTACCCTCAACCTCTGTTTGTAAATGTTGGATGCCTTAGGCTGCAGCCCTTGGCCTGTTTCTTGTCTTGATCTACTCTCACTCCTTGGTGATCTTCCACAGGCTTGTGACTTTAAACACTGTCACCATGCTGACACTACATCAATGTACATCTCCATCTCACTTTATTGTCTAGTGGGACTGTCAAAGTTAATATGTACAAACATAAATGCCCAGTTTTCACCCCAAACCTACTCTTCTTACAGCCTCCCTCATCTCAGCGAAGGGTATATGCAGCCTGCCAGTTGCTCAGGCCAAGATCCGTGGGGTCGTCCCTGCTCCCTTTCTAGCATATGCTATACCCAAACCCTCAGCAATCACTTCTCGACTCAAATCTTCCAGTGTCTCCCCAGTTCGTTTAGAATGAAAGCCAAAGAAAAGTGGTCTACCAGGACTCTGATATTCTGCATCCCATTCTTACTCCCGTCCCTCCCTGTACTTCTTTGACCCCTTTTCCTACCACTACCCGCTTCTTGTCCTTCTTCAGCCACACTGGCCTCCCTGCTGTTCACTGAACACTCCAGGCATTCCCCTACCTCAGGGTGTTAGCATTTTCTGTTCCCTCTGCCTGGAACATCCCCAGGTATCTAGGTAAATGCACGGGGTGCTCACTTCCTTCATGACTGCTCAAGTGAAACTTCTCATTGAGGCTTTCCTCCACCACTCTCTTTAAAATGGATTCCCTTACCCCAGGATGATTTGTCTCCCCTTCCCCATTCCTGCTTTACTTTTCTCTAAAGAACTTTCTCACCCCCTAACATGCCGTACATTTCACCTACGTATTTTGTTTATCTGTCTCTCCCTACTAGAACGTAAGCTCAATGAGGGCAGGCATATGTGTCTCCTTTGTTTATCACTACATCCTCAGTGATGGAATAGAATAGGGCACAAAGCAGAGTAGGTACTGGTTCCGGGTTGAATTATGCACCCACCCCCAATTCACATGTTGACGTTCCTGTGATCGTATTTGAAAACAGAGTCACAGGCAGATGTAATTAGGTAAGTTGAAATGAGGTCACACTGGAGTAGGGTGGGCCCCTAATCTGACTAGAGCCTTAGCAAAGAGGATGCCATGCGAAGAGAAAGAGACATGCATAGAGGGAAAGGGACGAGAAGAGACACAGGAAGAAGATGACCATCTACAAGCCAGAGAGAGAGGCCTGAGCAGATCCTTCCCTCGCAGCCCTCAGGAGGAACCAACCCTGCTGACACTTGGTTTGTTTATTAATATTATTATTTTTTACATTCTAAGATGTCGTGGAGCAGTTGGGGGGAGGGGAAAGGGGAAAGGAAATAGGGTGGGAGGAGGAGGAAGGGGGCGTGGCTGAGGCCCATGGCACCCCCTTATTCCTGCAGGGGACACCAGGGGGCTTCTGCAGTCCTGCTGACACTTTGATTTCCGACTTTTAGCTTCCAGAATGGTGAGACAATACATTTCTGTTGCTTAGGCCACCCAGTCTGTTATATTTTTTTTTGGTAGCCTAGCAAACTAATACAGTACTCAAAAAATTACTCAACAAAAATGTATGTGTGAATAAATAAGTGAATTAATTTTTCCAATGAAGAAATGAAAGCCTAGTGAAGTTGCATTACTTGCAAGAAACACACAGTGGTGAACTGGCATAACCAATACTAAAATCCAGCTCTCCTACTGCCTCATCCGGCTCTCGGCTACCACAGCGTCAATCTGTCTCACACGCACTGAGCAATGCTGTGCTGAGGGTGAGGGCATCTCTGGAGCCCTCTCCTCATCTCTAGATCTCACTTTTCCTCCCTTCCTCCACATCACCCCGTCTGCCATCACATATCCTGCGTACGTCGTGGCTGGACAATTATTGACATGTGTTTGCTAAGTGTTTTGATTTCCTCTCAGGAAAGCCCTGTGTATGAGTCTTCCATTATTCAGGAAGTAATAAAAGTTATAGTCATAATAGTAGAAAAAAAAAAGAATGATTCACTGCTGAGCCACTGAGCCACAGGGAGCCATCCAAGTTTTAGAGCAGACGATCAGCTAAGACAAGTCACAATGATGTC
Source organism: Cynocephalus volans (assembly GCF_027409185.1). Taxonomy (NCBI): domain Eukaryota; kingdom Metazoa; phylum Chordata; class Mammalia; order Dermoptera; family Cynocephalidae; genus Cynocephalus; species Cynocephalus volans. The sequence goes on along the minus strand of NC_084471.1, from coordinate 24,788,429 downwards.
ACAGTGGAATATACAAATACCTCAGTGGGCTGATTCAAAAGAGCATCACAATTAAATCAGCTTACTGCTGAGCACTCTTCTACATCCGTGAAGAGCTGATCTCCATTCTGACAGCCACATTTAAGGAGAGGGGATAAAAACAGGTGGCAGGAGGCAGCGGTCTCCACGCAGGAAGAAATGATTTCAAATTACTGCAGAGTAAATGAATGCTATTCATATAGAAATTTTTTGAAAGGGGTTGGACATGTTTGGACACTTACCAAACAGGTCAGGAGCAGTGCTTTCTTCTCAGAATGAAATTACAGCATGACATTAGGCATGAAAAATTGACAAGAGCCATGGGGGTGATATTTAAAATATTTAACAAAATATTGACAGCAAAGGCCATCAACAGCCAGCAAAGCCTTAGCACTGCATAGCGGTTGAATGTGGCACTGGTGAAACTCCCTTGGCCAGGGTAGCAGAGCTGCCCTTAACCTCTCTCACCCTTGGTTTAGTTTCTTCATTGCCCGGTGAGACATACCATTCTTTTCTCGGTGTTGTTACAAAAATTAAGAGAGCATGTTTATGACAATGCCTGGTACATTTCAGTTTCTCAATAATGATACCAAAATTAATGTGTCTTTATTATACACCAGGTATCAGCAAATGCTGGTTTACTTAACCTGACAACAACCTCAACATTCAACAGTTATTATTACCATTTTACAGATGGAGAAACTGATGTAGAGAAAGGTGAAGTAACTTTCTCAATGCCACACAGCTAGCAAGTGGCAAGAGTGGGTCTCAGGACCCAAGCAGTCTGGGTCTCAGGGGCTCAATCCCCACCCTATACCATCCTCAGGAAATGTCATGGTGCTCCCCTCCCATGCTACGCTCCAGAGACGTCAGTGTCCCTTGCAAACCCAACATTTCATTGACACAAAGTCCCGGTTAAAGGACAATGGAGAGGCTATCACTGTTAGCCCTTCTTTCTATGTCTGCTCAATCTCCATTTGCATGAAGACAGGAAAAACAAACAGTCAAATTAATACAAAAGATAAGATCACAAGTTTAGAAGGCTTTTGTTTTTTATTCTGTATAAATTGAACTCTTAGAGTTATTTATCCCAGTGAAGGAATCTGCCGATAACACAAATGCCCCACAGCTGCAAGGATAGTGAGTAGTCCTTGTCTGGGGACCACTTAGTGAAGCGAATCCTGTATGAACAAAGGACAAATGGGATTTGGGGGACTGAGAAGGGAGGAAGGCAAAGAAGGAACATTTGTTGAGCAGCCACCCCACGCCCGGCATCGCACTAGGTGCTTGACCTTTATTATTTCCTTCAATTCTGGTAACGACTCAATCATTCAACAAACGCTGACTGAATGCTAGGTATCATACAGTTGCTGGGATGACAAAAATAAAAAAAAAATCATCATCCCTGCCCTTCTGAGTAAAATGGATTAAAAAAAAAACAAGCAGAGAAGCTGTTTGAATTCACTGTGATATTACTTTGATATGGGTATACACAGCCAGTGGAACTACACTGTGCGGGCCCAGATGGTGCCTACCACGTCTGCAGTTCCCACATAAAGGACGGTTTCCAGCCTGGGTAGCTCGCACTCTGGGTTAGGTGATGCCACCACTGCTCCTCCCCGTTGCCCCCCAGCCCCGTCACTAAAGGTAAACTGGCTAGACGAGTGAGATTCTCTCCCTTAGGAGTTTACACTTGGAAGTAGGGAGAGAATCAGGCAATCAGGTCGTGGGGACAGAAACGGAGAAGTTGATAAAAAACCCCGAGCGGGGCATGAGGAAGAGAGTTGGTAGCAGGAAGAAAAATGTACAGAAGCAGAGGATACTTCAATAGATGTACCATAATTTATTTAATCATCTCCCTAATGTTAGATCATTTTAATTTTTTTCTGTATTACAAGGAATCCTATGGTGAATATCCTCATACATCAATATTTGTACCACTTCTGATTAGTTCCTTTAATGTACCTGGGGATTAATGAATAAGCACATTTTAAAGCTCTTTAGACAAGTATGCATCTTTATTTCCAGGGAGATAGTACTGATTTTCCACTCCCCGCAGTATTATGTGGAAGGGTCTACTTCAACACACTGTATCAACACTGAGTCTTGGTCAAGTAAATAGAGAAAGGTGGTAGCTACCATTTTAATTTTTATTTTCTTAATTGCTTGCATATTTTTCATATGTTGTGGGCCATTTCTATTTTTCTTATTGACTTATAAGAACTCTTTAGATAACAAGACTGATGCTCACTGACATACTTTGAAAATACTTGCCCATAATTTGTTTGTTTGCCTTTTAATTTTTATTTGAGGCACAGAAGTTTTATATTTTTCAATATATTAATCTTTTCTTTTGTAATTTAGTTGATTTTTTTTTTTTTACTGAGAAAATCTTTTTCTGCTTTCTACATCAGAAAAATACTTGGCTCTGGTTTTTTTTTTTTTTCCCCTAGTTTCAAAAAATGTTTTTGTTTTTACATTTACTTTTCTGTTCACTTAGAATTTATTTTTGTGTATTTGAATCTTTATGAAAGAAGATTGTGTATAAAATTAAAAAATAGGATTGTGTGATCCTATTGCAGATATATTTAATGTGTTAATGCTTGTTCCCCGGTAAAATCAACCATCAATGACTTCCATAACCAGGCAATGAATTGAGCACACACAGACCCATTTAGGTACACAATGAGAGAGAACATACGATCAAGGCTGGGGATGTCATCATTTGAGAGCTCTGTACAGAACCTACTCTTACTAAATGGAAATTACTGTTACTGAATAATCCAATCTACTCAAAACTCTCACAAGGAATCAGAAACCTCAATACTTAAACCAGCTCCGTACTGATTTACAATGGGACACTTAAACACAGTGCACCTCCTTGACCCCAACACCCACTTTCCAATTGCCTGTCTTTCAAAAAAACTATCTAATTAGATTTCCTTAAAAAAAAGAACACTTTGTTATTTGGGAGAAATTTTTCTTTTCTTGTTTAGTTTGTACTTGTTTAAAACCCAGGGCAATTTCAACTTTATGTTTTCACAGGGTCTCTTCCAAAGTGTGATTATTGGATGGAATCTGTGTGAAGTGCAGGTGGTGAAGTGCTTGGCTATACCTCAAAAGACATGCGATTGTGAGTTTATATAACACAACAGCAAGTTCCAGAAAGAAAAAAAAAAAAAAAAAAAGACAGGGGCACATTCTAAAAAGTGACCACACACTAAGCTTTCCATTTCAAAAACTTCAGGAATTGAGAAAAATCCATGATCTCAAAACCCAATTATTTGAAAGTGATGCATATTCGTTTGCTAGGGCTTCCATAACCACGCACCACAAGCTGAGTGGCTTAAACAACAGAAATTCATTGTCTCAGGGTTCTGAAGGCTAGAAGTCCAAGATGAAGATATGTTGGCAGGACTGGGGAGAAAATCTGTTCCATACCTCTTGCCTAGCTTCCAGTGATTTGCTGGTAATTGTTGACCTTTCTTGGCTTGTAGAAACATCTCCTCAGTCGCTGCCTTCTTCTCTGCATGGCAGTCTCCCTGTGAGTGTGTCTGTGTCCAAATTCCTCTTCTTTTTTGTAAGGACATGAGTCATATTGGAGTAGGGCCCATCCTAATGACCTCACATTAGCTCGACTACCTCTGTAAAGACCTTATCTCCAAATAAGTTCTTATTCTGAAGGACTGGGGATTAGGGCTTCAACATATGAATTTTTTTGGGTGGGGAGTGGAGAGGGACAAAATTTAACTCCAAACAGGTAAGTAATTATTATGCCACTTACTCTGATGTAATGAATAGAATACGGGTACCTCAGCAGACAAACTGGGCTTTAATCCCAGCCCTTGTTTGATTTGGAAAGTTGGGAAATCTCCCTGAACCTGTTTTTTTAACTGTATAAAGAGGTGGGCTATGGTGAGGATTCATCCATCAGTTCAACAAGTGACTGCTCACTAAGGGGTCAGCTATACGTAAAATGCCCAGTATGTAATACACATTCAACATGTGTTATTTCTTTTTCCTTGAACATACTTAAAGGATTAGAGTACTCTGAAGGGTAATGTTGTGAAGTATTAGTAAATAAAATTATAATGTAATGGAACTATTTTACTTAAATGGCTTTTATTAGTCCTATTTCAGGATGTATTTCTATGTTTATGATATAACCGTTTAAATTTGACAGGTTTTGGGGTATTTCAGGTTTTGTACATACTTGGCTTCTTGCAGAGAAATGAAGGTAAAAACTCCTGGTATTATTCTTCACCATAATGATTCTTCAAACTTTTAAAGATATAAAAATAAGAGCCTGGATGTGTGAAAATGATTACAAATGAAGAAGACTCACTGGATCGATTCATGTTTCTTTTTTTTCTTAATATAGATAAAATTATAACTACAATTTGCTTACGTGAACCTATGTTTACTCTTTGGAATATGTGACCCACTTGGAAACCAAGTAAAAAATCATAAATCAATACTTCAAGGTTTATAATATTTCACTGTTCACTAAATTTGATGTTTCATTCGCTGGACCATGCTCCCTGCAATATTACATTAAAAAGAAATATCTTGCTTGATTCTCTACGGTGGGCTGGGAAATATGCCAGGGAGAAAACTTGTTTAGATGTCACTCAAAATCTCCTCTCACTAGGCATTTGCTTTTCCTGTGAGCAGGGAATCATGGTCTCCCTAAAAAGTGCTCCTTAGAAGAATCTCTAAGGCAGTGGATTTTAAACTTTTACAAATTATTGTTGACTTTCATAGACGAGTGGTCTTTTCTAAATAAATCATACATAAACCTCCACATTTCTGGTTAATGCAAGGTGGGAGTTCTGGAGATCCTTTCTTAGTCTGATTTCCCTGATACTTAGAGTGAGTTGTGCCCAAGTATGTCTGTAGAACCTAGGACTCATTGGAACACAGTTCGAAAGTCACTGTTAGGGCTTGGTCTCTAGAGGAAATGAAGGCATGTTTCTAAGCAGGTCTTCTACCCCCTGCCTGATGTCATACAGTAAGAATCACAGGAGGTATCCCCCAAGAAAGAAGAAAGAAACCATATTGGTACATACGTCCTGTGATTCACCTGGAAATTCCAGCAGACACCGATTTCCGATGACCACGTACAGATTTCTTTTCCATTAGGGAGTGAGGATTAGTTTCAGAAACTGATTTTAGGCCACATATGCCAGTTTCCTTAGGGAGCATGCACTGATGCCACCAATTGTGTTGCAAAGCACCTGCTTTTATTTACACAGTCATCTGTTGCACCAATGTTACGTCTGGATTATAATTGCCAGTTTTGCTTACCAGTTGGATCCTCCAGTAAAAAAACTCATTAATGATAGGGGCCATATCTTGTCCATTTTTATATACCCAATGCCTAGTCCAGTAGCTGATTAATAATAATAATAATAACAATTATTATTATTATTTTAAAGGTAACTAGCATCTGCTGAGCACTTACTGTCAGACAGTGTTCAGAGTAGTTCCTATATGGTGTCTTAATCCTCACACAACCCAATGAAGTAGATTTTATTCCTGGAATCCCATTTCAGAGGTGGAGTTACTTGCCCTCAGGTCATGCAGCTCAGAAGTGGAGGAGCTGGATTTCAAACCCAGGCAGCCTCTTTTTCTCACTACACGGTGTAACATCACTCAACAATATTTTTTGAGAATTCTCCATGTGACAGACACTTCTGGGCATTGAGGATATGTGGTAATCAAAACAAAGTCACTGTTCTTGTGGAGTTTACATAGTGAGATGCTCTCTAAATATGTGCACAGAAAATACTCCTTAAAAGAGTGAATTAAAATATTATACTTCTATTTTTACTCCCATCTTAAGAATTAGGTAACTGAGTCTTGGGGAGCTAAGGAATTTTTTTACGGTAACATAGCTGATCCATACTAGAGCCCGATTCAAACTCAATTCTGTAAACTCTGATCCCTTGCCTTCGAGACAATCTATCTAAACTATCCAAAATAATCCACAATGCTAGATGGTCCTGTTTTCGTTTCTGATGAAATGGTGAAGTGATTGTTGATATTTTCGACGCTGGTTCTATTTTCAGAAGATTCTTAGGGATAGAGATTTTATATCATCCTCTTTGCACCTAACAAAACTTTTGCTTACACCAAGTCTGTTTCTTCCTGTTTGATGCTCTGTGGCCTGTGACTACCTTCATGTTTTCCATTTACTCAACAGACATTGAAGGAACACTTACCACAAGTCAGGGCACGTACCAAGTGCCAAGCATGCATTCAAAATACCGAGATAATAAAGCATCAGTTCCTGCCCTGAACAAACTCATAGTCTAATAGAATTGCAAAGTTGCTTGAGGGTAGAGCCTCTGTGATATCGGGGTCAAAGGAATTATCTCAGATCTCTTGCATGCATTCCATGATTTTCTCCTTTAGTTTCCCATCTTTTTCTACCTGGGGTTCACCTTAATAGTCCTAATGTTATACTACTCCTTCAAGCAGCTCAATGTGCTTTCTCTAGACTGGTCAATTATTGTCATGTCCTAATGAGGTTTTAAAGAAAATGCTTCACTCTTTAGGGGCCATTTGATCATGTGAGGAACATCACTCCAGTCCCATGCCTGTTTTCTATCCTCTTCATAAAGAGCAGAGGGATGAAGAATGAACTAAAAGGGTTTCTAGATGCTTCCTTGCTGTGATCTGTTTGCCGACACTGGTATTCTTTGATTATAATGAATATGTTCACCGAGGAAATTATTTTGGGGAAAGCGATTGTAAATGAAAATGGGAACCCATTTATGAAAATGATAACTATAAGGAATAATATGAAGGAATTATTTTTTAAAATTTAGTATAGAACTTCCCTTTCTGAGAGTTTAAAGTTCTAAATTTTAATAAATCCCACAGTCTGAACCAAATTTTTATACCTTTTAGAATGAATCTTAAAGGAAAAAACATCTGCAGCACAAAAACATTTTCCTCCTATAACCTCAAGCAAATGTGAGGGATACCTGCTCTTGCAGTTTTTATTAGTTCAAGATGTCAGTGAGGAAACTATGATTCAGTTAGTCCTTTCCTTTTGCACATTCCGCATTACCCTGCAGTTGCTCAGTGCTGACGTATCTATCCTCCAGTGGCATCTCTGCTTGAGAACTGCATTTTTCATTATTTATTAAAGGTTTTCTGTAATTTTGTTTTGAGATATTAATATTTAATAATATCACACCCCCAGAGGTATCTCTGCACAACTTTAAAATATACACACTTTGTCCCTTTTTGCAACTTTAACCTTTTATTCCTCTAGTCTCTAAATACTCGTTAAGGGAATCTATATGCTTTTTAGTGAGGATTTTTTGACCCCTGTTTCATAACTGGCACTCATTGCAGGCTTTCTTTGATAACGTAAATCTCTGCTCTCTTTTCATTCGTTCTAATCACTATATCAGAAGGGTAAACCTAACTATATCACTGGATAAGAAAAGGACTCTCTCTTAGGATCTTAACATGAATGCTGCATATGCACATAAGTTCTGATTTATTTGTGGACTTTTGTATACAAATAAAACTTTCTTAGAAATTTACTGAAAGACGTGGCAATTCTTATGCATAACAGTTGATTCCCTGAGATTTCTGTTCCATAGAGTCTATGGAGGGGCATCTTCAATACCAGAAGATGATCTACTTGATGTGCCAAGGAGGCTTTGGTTCACCTGCTATAAAACAATTTTGGTGGATAAACCCAAAGTTTCCTAAAGGCTTAGTTTCCAATGACTTTTGTTCTGCAAGTTACATACAAATACAAAAACCATACCTCCTACCTGAACGAAGTAGGTCCACTGTAAATGCAGAGTAAATCTGTAGAACCCACTTTTTGGATAACTGATAAAACAGTTGATAGCTGATCAGTTCATTGCTGCTTCCAGCCACCAATCAATATTTGAAAAAAAAGAACTCCTCACCTACCTTTGCCAGCTGGGGGAAGAGCAGGACGTTATTTCAGCATCAGGAGGAAGTACAGCCTGATGGAATTACTGTTTAGTTCCCTAGGTCACAGCTACTTCGCGTTTTTATCTTCCCTCCCTTTCATAGGGCCATTTATTTTCTTCTAATGCCTCCCTTCTCCTTGTCCTTTTTCGCTCTTAATATCTCTGGAAGACACCAGAGAAGTCATTTTTTTCTGCATTCACTAAAAATAGGTTTATACTTTGCCTTCCGTTCAATTCCCACTTGGGCTGTAAGCAAGCAGCTAACTTAAAGCAAGTGGAGAGCTGGGCATGGTGGGCCCCAGGCTTAGCCACTGCCATGTATGCCTAGATGCTCCCTATTTCTCTTATTCTTCCCTCAGAACAGGAGGGAAAGGAGGTGGCAGGGTCTGACTGAAGCAGGGAAGAGCCAGCAAGCCACCACTGCAGTGCTGAGACTGCACGCAGCCCCAAACTTCACAGAAAGGCCTGCAACATCATGTCAAGGTTCAGTGCTCCAATATTCCCTCCAAGTGGCTACTTTTCACACATTTCCAGAAGATAATCTTCTAGTGTCTAAAAGAAGTGCCATTTTTTTATTGTCATTTCTTTCTCTCTTTAATAAGATAGATAATACAGATTTTAAGATTATATATATTTTTTCCTTAAAGGACTCTATTTCTTTTCCCTCTCTATTCCTCCCTTTTATACAAAAAAGCTGACTTTACTATTAAATATACATACTAATTCCAAGTGTTCTTTGTGTATTTGACTTTAGGAAACCCAAGCTGCTTCCCCCAAGCCACTCTGTCTTTCCTTTCCATTTCGTTCTCCACTGGCCCATTTAACCTTGTTCTTATATATCACGGACCCAAAGGCACGATGCCTGAGGAACACAATGTGAAAATGGTAGTTATTTTATTTTGACGTCATGCAATCCCTCTGCTCATTCTTAAGTTGTCCTATGGGGTCAGAAGAAAATTTTCATTTGCAAGAAGGCTTTAAGGACTTTTGGAAAGGAATTCAGAATCAAGGCTGGTTCCTTTTGTTTCTTTACCGATTCACTAAATAGTCTCCATCACGTAAGGAAATTATTCCCCCCACCCTCCAAACTGAAACATTATTTTGAAACAGATTATCAAATAACAATGCAGACTAATTTCCATAGTTCAGTGAGTAGGAAGGCAAAGGACATTATTTGCTAATGCAAATGTTAAGCCTGCTCTAAAAAATTTAATATTCAAAGTCCAGATGGGACTAGGAGACAAAAAAGTGATTGCTTAACAATTTTCCAAACCAAAGTGACCTATAACACACAAAATACAGTTCTATTATGTGCAACTGACACTTTCTTTGTTAAGAATAATGAACTACAGCAGAATGGCATAATGTAGAACTCCACAGCTGATAAGCTTTCTGCATAAGAACAGAAAGAAGACATTTCTTAACCAGAAATGTGTCCACTGCTTGCCTTGAGGAGGCACTTAATGGATATTACTGTTAATACTAACAATATGAAGCTAATAGGTTCGTAATGAAGCAGCAGAAAATACTGATGATGAGATTGGGGTATATAAAAGGAGAAATAAAAATCTGTACTCAGGCTACACTAAAACGATGCTTAAAAATGTAATTTAATCTTGCTATCTTATTCATAAACGACAAATTTGTTCACTAAATTCATTCCCTAGGTAACTCATCTAATCCCATCTCCAAGTTCATGACTCAAATTTTTGTACCCAGTTTGACTTCTCTCTAAAGCACTAGACCCAAATATCACCTTCCTCCTTGAAGTCTGCACTTACAGGGCTAATAGCCATCTCAAACGCAGCGTGCCCCAGATCTGACCCTTGGTTTTTCTCTCTGCCCCCTTGTCCTTTGCTGGAAACACCATTCACTCTGTTGCTTAAGCTTATAGCCTAGTAATCAGTCGTGAATTTTTCTTTCTCTTACCATTCCCTTGGCAAGTTCCATTGCTTTACTTTTAAAATATATCTTAAATCCAAGCACATGTCATCAGTTCTACTGACACCATCTCATCCAGGCCACGATAGTATCTCAAATAAACCGATCTGCTTTTTCCGCTCTTGCCTCTCTACTGTCCCTTTTCACACAGGCAACCAAAGATCTTTTGAAAATGTAAATCAGATCATGTCACTTCTGAAAATCCCCTGATGGCTTCCCCTACCCTTACAGTAAAACTGAAACCCTTTCCTTGCTCTACAAGGCCATTTTCTGACCCATGCTTCTTTGCTAGACCTCATCTCTTACCATGTTCCCCTTTTCTTCACTCCCCAAACCTCTTGTGATTCTTTGAAAAACCCAATTCCATTATTGCCTAGGGGTATTCAAACATGTCATGCTCCTCCCTGAATGTGCTGCTTCTGTCTTCGGATGGCTTGCTCTCTCATTTATTTCAATAACTTTCCACTCTTCAGAGACAGCTTGCCTTGACTATTCCTACATAGCCTCCCACCCTCTTGTCTCTAAAGTTCTCTTTAACCCTCAAATGTCTTCCCCTGCTTTGTAATTCATAGTACTCATTCCTACCTAAATCTATATTATATATTTAATATTTTTTCTCATTGTGTTCTCCCCTGCCCACCCCAAGAAAGTAAGGTCCATGAGGTCAAGACCATTCTCTTGTTTACTGCGGTGTCCCCAATACCTAGAACAGTGCATAACATGTAATAGATATTGAGTAAATATTTGTTAAATAAGTTAATGATTCAGCAATTTCTCTACTGAAAAACTTTCTATGACTTTCTGTTACCTGAAGAACTAGAGTTTAAACTTCTCAGTCTTCCTTAGTCAAGGCCTTCTTTAGCCAAAGTTCCTCACTGTTTTACTTCATGCTCCCTTTCCAGCTACAACTTCTTCCCAGGCATTAGTCACCATGCACTAACATGTCCCAACAATTTATGGGCTCTAGCGATGCCTTCTTTGTCTGGATGTCTGCCTCTCATCTCTGTTTGGCAAACTATAACTCATGAGTCATGTTCAGCTCTTAGATCACCTCCTCCTCAGACTTCTCACATTGAATTAATTCATACCATCAAAATTTGTTATTATATCTATTATAATAAATACCACAGTGAATTACATTGGGTTATTTATGTATCTGTCTTCTTTGTTAGAATGTGAGTAGGTTATTATGCCTTTTTCATTTTCTCTCCCTAGCACCTATGACAGTGATCAACATATAGTAGACATTAAATTAATATTGCATAAATGGATAGGTTTGCTTCAAAAGACACAATTCTCTTCAACCCTCCTCCACTACACTCCATTTAGATATTACATACAATGCATCTTATTCTCTAGAAAGGAGAGAATTTCTGAATGACGTAAACATCAAAAATAACGTGGTCTGAGAATCACTTCTAGAATGGCAGAATAAAGACCTCTGAAAATCCACTCCTCCATAAAAAGCAAGGAGAACACTGGCAAATTTTGTCAAAATCAACTTTTTCAGAACTTTGGAAATTAATCAAAAGCTTACAATAATATGAAAAGCATATTTTAAAAAATGGCTGAATCTCAGTGAGCTTTGTGGCATTTTAATTTGTTCCATTACCATCTGCCTCACCACAGGTCCACAGTATCCTTGAAAATTAACAGCCTTGCAGCCCTGGTGGCTGTGAAAAGTAGTAGCCTAGTAGTCACTGGAGGGTACAGAACAGGTGTGGAGCTCCCCCAAAAGTCTCATCCCCAGAGAATTGTCACTATTTAACCTGTCTGGAAGATCCCTGGAAAAGTTCCATTCTCAGAGGTTGTCTTTATTTGCCCTGACTTAGAATTCACTTGGTGGAAACTGTCCTATACCCAGGGCATTTGCTGAAACAATTAGCAGCATTTGTCTAACATCAAACCTTCCAGAAGCAGTGAAAATAGTTAAAACTAAAAAGAAGATGACCAAAAAAAAAAAAAAAAACTTTACAGGAAAGACTGGAGAATGAGATGTTCATAGGGGGTTCTGGAAAGCTCTGGCATATCACCTGTAATCTAAAAGGTCATGCACATGTGTAGGTCTGTGCACATACCCAGAAAAGACTTGTGAAGGCCCTACTATCTTATTTCTGGTTGACCTTGAAGTTCTGTGCAAACAGGATTTGATGGCAAAGGCAGAGTTGTAAAATGTCTGCTACAGAATTGAAGGCATACTCCAATACACACACAGAGCCCCTTGGCAATGGCTAGGTCACTTATTGGTTCAAGGAATTTAAGGAAATCTAAGCTAGAACTGAGCATAGACTTATGTGGCTGCACTGAGAGAGAATACAGACTTTACGGGATTAGTCCAAGAAAGCCATTAACCAAATAAACAGCAGCAACAAAAACAACAAAGAGTGTCAATGAAAAGTCCTAGAGAGGAGGGAGTAATATGACTTTGAGAATTGCCACATTATATTATTTGAAATGTGTAGAATTCAACAAGAAGATAGGAGATATTCAAATGAAGAGCAAAGTGTGGTCCATATATAGGAAAAAAGGAGGTCAATGGAAACTGTTCCTGGATGTTGGAATTACTAGACAAAGACTTTAAACCAGCTATCATGAAAATGTTCAAGTTACTAAAGGAAACATGCCTAAAGAATTAAAGGAACATGAAAATAGTGTCACAGCAAATAGAGAATGTTAATAGAGATAGAAACAATAAAAAAGAACAAAATAGAAATTATAGAGTTGAGCAGTACAATAACTGAGATAAAAATATTACCAAAGGGACTCAACAGTAGAAGAATAAGCAAACTTGAATATAGGTGAATTGAGATTAGTGAATTGAACTAAGGAAAACAGATTGAAGAAAAACAGTGCCAGAGACCTGTGGAATGCCATCAAGGGTAACTACATACGCATAATGGCCGTCCCAGAAGGAGAGGCTAGAGAGAAAGGGAATAAAAAGAATTTGAAGAATAATAGGTGAAAACTTCCCAAACCTGATGAAAAACATTAATCTGCACACCCAAGAAGCCCAATGAACCCCAAGCAGGACAAACTCAGAGAAAGCCACACCTTAACACACAATGGTCAGACTGTGCAAAGCCAAAGTGAGAATCTTGAAAACAGCAAGAGAAAAGTGACACATGAAGTTCAAGGGATCCTAAATAAGATTAACAGTCAAGTTCTCATCAAAAACCATGGTATCTAGAAGACAGAGGAATGACGTGTTCAAAGTACTGAAAGGAAAAGACTGTCAAACAAAAATTTTATATCCAGCAAAATCATCCTTTAAAAACAAAGGAGTAATTAAGACATTTTCAGATAAACTAAGGGAATTCATCACCAGCAGATTTGCCCTACAGCAATAGTAAAGGGAGGCCTTCACACCAAAATGAAAGTACATTGGACAGTAACGCAAATCCACACAAAGAAATAAAGAGCACTAGTAAAAGTAACTACATTTGTAAATATAAAAGACCATACAAATGTATTTTTCTGTAACTCTGTTCTCTTTCTATCTAACTTAAAAGACAACTGCAAAGTAATAACTATAAAACTATGTTGATGGATTCATAATATGTAAAGATGTGATCTGTATGACAATAATAGAGCAAAAGAGGAAGAAGGGAATGGAGCTATATTGGAGCTATATTGAAACTTTACATACAAGCTTTACATATAAGAAGTTTTACATATAATTGAAAGTAATTTGGTATTAATCCAGAGTATATTATTTTAAGTTATGATGTTAATTATAATCCTCGAGTCAACTGCTAAGAAAATAACTCAAAAATATAGTAAAAGAAACAACAAGGAAATTAAAATGGTGTACTAGAAAATAGCTATGTTAAAAAGAAGAAAGCCCTCAATTCAACCAAAATGCACAACTCAAGTCACTGGAAAAAGAAGAGCAAGCTAAACCTAAAGCAAACAGAAGAAAGGAAAAATAAGTATTTGCATAGAAGTAAATAACATAGAGAATAGTAAAATAATAGATAAAACCAATAAAATCTAAAGTTTGATCTTCAAAAAGATCAGGAAAATTGCATTAACAAATCTTTACCTAGACTGACCAAGAAAAAGAGAGAGAAGACTCAAATCACTAAAATTAGCAATGGAGGAAGGAATATAGACTGTACAGAAATAAAAAAGTTGATAAGAAAATACAACAACTGTATGCCAACAAATTAGAAAATCTAGATGTAATGGATGATATCCTAGGAAGGCACAAACTATTGAAACCAACTTGAAAGAATCAGAAATCTGAATATAAAAAGTATAAAGACTGGATTACTAATATATAAAAAAAAAAATGTACCACAAAGAAAAGCCAAGGCCAAAGTGTCTTCACTGGTTAATTCTACCAAACGCTTAAAAAATTAATGCCAATCCTTATAAACTCTCCAAAAAACAGAAGAGGAAAGCATATTTCCAAACCGATTCTATGAGGCCAGCATTAACCTGACAAAGACATCAGAAGAAAAGAAAACTGTAGACAAATCTCTCTCATGGATGTAGTCACACAAATTCTCAAGAAAATAAATACTAGCAAATGTCCATCAACTGAAGAATGGATAAAAACATGTGGCAAATACCCATACAATGGAATAAAAATTTGTCAATAAAGTGAAATAAAGTTCTTATACACACAGCAATCTGGATGAAGCTTGAAAACATTATGCTAAGTGAAAGAAACCAATAAAACAAGACCACATGTCGTATGATTCTATTTACATGAGGTGTCCAGAGTGGGGATGGGAGAGAGAGAGAAAGAGACGAGGTGTCACTGCCAATGGGTACAGGGCTCCTTTCGGGGATGGTAAAAGTGCTCTAAATTTACATGGTGATAGTCACACAATTTTGTGAATAAGCTAAAAACCGCTGAATCATACACCCTAAAAGAGTAAATTTAATGATATGTAAATTATACCTCAATAAAGGATTCATAAAAAATAATGTGGTGTAAATTTTGGCACTTGTGGTTTTCATCTTTTTTATTTCTTTTTTCTTTCCTATTGGGATAATTCAGAAGTTACCATGCTGCTGGCAGCTCTGGCAGAAAATGACGGTGACAGCAAATGACATTTGAGGAATGGCTTTTAAGGCACCAGGAGCAATAGCCTGAGGATAATCAGAGTTGTTAGGCTACTCTCCTACCCTGGAAAGTGAAGTCAACCTGATTCTGTCCATCATGGACCCTGGTGACTTGAGTTGTTGATGAATGCTCTGTAAAGTTTAACATCCCCTCTTACACTTTAAATATAGAGCCCAATCAACAATACCTTTCAAACTCAGGCCATTTAGAACATAACTAAAAGAGAACTTTAAAATTAGAGGAATGTGAGGACTTCTGGTCACTAGCCAGAGGGGAAGAATCATTTTTTATAACCTGGAAATGTATTTAGTATTAAAAGAAAATGACTTCTTAAGATGAGAATAAGGCAGAGAGAAAAATAACCAAATTTGAGATTCTGGGTAAATACAGTGTAGCAACTGACGAGATACTCCTTTCTCCTGTTTTCTATTAGGATTATATTGGGGGATTATAGCTCCACCTTAGAGTGTCTCTGTTGACTTCAAAGATAGGTTAACTATTTAAATTCTGAGCTAGAACACCCTATACTACCGTTTTTATACTGATATCCTGTTACAACCATGTTTTCTGTCTCTGGGGAAAAAAAGAGGACCCAAGCTCCTGTCATCAAATATTTTCTAGACACCAACCTGTTCAGGCTGCTTTTGCAATTATCACTGCCCTTCATCACTGCATGTACCCCTCAAGTGTCACCACCCCGCTTTCTAATTGGTTTGCCACCATTCTAAACCAAAATTCTCTTTCTTTAAGGAAAGAAAGCATAAGGAGGCACTTTTCCCAGAAAGAGATTGGTGCCCTAATTGTGTTTTCTCAAAGGCTTCTGTGGGTTACTGGGAAAGGACACACCTGTGCATTTGAACTTCATGAGCTCTAAATCTACATGGCTGATCAGTGGCCGCCCGACAGAGCTCAGTCTGAGGGTGGAACAAATGCCCCAAGCTCAGCCTTCCTGGCTTTCCCGGGCTACAACCCCTGCCCACCCCTCTGTGCATGCTTCACACTGTGTCCTTCTCCTGCAGCCTCCAGACCCTGGAAGAGAACCAAGGGGCATCACAGATGATCAGCGTGCTCCTCCTGGTTTTCTGCGTAGCTCTTCTTAACAACTTCCTGACTCTGGTGGGCAGCGTTCCCCAGTCGGCCCTGCAGCTCCACCACCGAGAATTCTTGCTAACAAGCTTTCCTCAGTCACAGTAACCTGTGTAAGAAATGTTTTCTCTCATGAGCTGCTTGATACGCGGTACAGTCATTCCTTCTGTTCTGAAAAGCTCACGCTAAATGGAATCGTTTAATTCCAGGATGCTCAGAATCACTGAATAATACCTTTGTTTTTATCTTTCAAAACAAATCTTGTGTTTGTGAAACGGAACAAGTTTGAGGAGTGGTAAGCAGGGGAGACTAAAGACTTATCTGTGCGGAATTATTGCTGTAGAAAAGAGCCGTACAATCTTCCTGTTCTGTACCTACTAAATCTTACAGAGGGTTAGGAAGGCGATATTTCATCTGCCTTCGGATTTCTGTTAATACCGAGTAACATGAAATGAAAAGCAGTCTTACAGTTTCTTTAGATAAGCATTTCCCAAGCTAATTCTTATCGAATACTTGTCCCCCCATGGTGTCCACTCATGGTGGTCATGAGGGTTCTTGGAAATGAGATAGATTTGCATGGTCAAATAAATTTGAGAAATTTGGGTTAAATAAAAATGAATTGATTTATTTCCTGCAGGGCTTCACAGGATGTTTAATACTACTGTTCTTTTTTTTTTTTTCCGAGCTTCTTAATGCAGCCATGTTCGACTTTTTAAAAAAATTATGATTATTTTATTTATTGCCAGTCTCCTTAAAATTAGTTTGTATTTTAAAATTATTAGCGTATATACCCAATATATTTAATTTTTTAAAATTTTGTTCTATTGTAGCAATAACTCTTAACTTGAGATCCACCCTTTCAACAAATTTTTACATGTGCAGTACGTTACTGTCGACCATAGGTGCAATGTTGTGCCACAAGTTTTTAGAGCTTATTCGTCTTGCCTCTGAAACTTTATGCCTGTTGATCATTCACTCCCCATTTACTTCCCCTTGGCTCTGGCAACCACCACTGCACTCTCTGATTCTATGAACTTGACTATATTCGATACCTCATACAAGTAGAATCATGCAGTATTTGTCTTTCTGTGACTGGCTTATGTCACTTAGCATAATATCCTCAAGGTTCGTCTGTGTGGTCACATACAAAGGTACTTCAAAAAGGTCGTGGAAAAATGGAGTTAAAAGATAACACAAAACCTTCCATGAACTTCTTAAAGACCCCTTGATTGCATGATTTCCTTCTTTTTAAAGACTAAATTGTACACAATTATGTATGTATATGCCACATTTTTCCTTAATCAATTCATCTGTCAAGGGACATTTAGGTTGTTTTCACATCTTGGCTATTGTGAATAGTGCTGCAATGAACATGAGAATGTGAATATCTCTTTGAGATCATGATCTCAATTTTTTTGGATACAAACCCAGAAGTGGATTGCTGGATCATATGGTAGTTCTATTCTCAATTTTTTGAGGAACTGCCATACTGCTTTTTATAGGGCTGCACCATTTGCATTCACACCAACAGTGTGCAAGGATTCCAATTTCTCCACATCCTTGACAACACCTGTCTTTTGTTTTGTTTTGTTTTGATAAAACCCATCCTGACTGGTTGATACCTCATGTGGTTTTGGTTTGCATTTCCCTGATAATTAGTGACATTGCGTGTTTTTTCATATACCTGTTGGCCATTTGTATGTTTTCTTTGGAGAAATACCTACTCAAGTCCTTAGTCCACTTTAAAATTCAGGCTATTAGTTTTTATAAACTATTGAGTTGTAGGAGTTCCTCGTATATTTTGGAGATTAACTCCTTATTTGATACATGATTTGCGAATATTTTCTCCCACTCAGGAGATTGCCTTTTCATTCCGTTGACCATTTCCTTTGCTCTGCAGAAGATTTTAGGAGTGATGTAGTCTCACTTGTTTATTTTTTGTTTTCATTGCCTATGCTTTTGGTATTGTATCCATGAAATCATTGTCAAGGTGCTTTCCCCTATGTTTTCTTCTAGCAGTTTTACAGTTTCTAGCAGTTTTGATTTCCATGAAATCATTGTCAAGGTGCTTTCCCCTATGTTTTCTTCTAGCAGTTTTACAGTTTCTAGCAGTTTTGCATTTTCAGATCTAATATTTAAGTCTTTATATGTAAAATAATCAATTATTTTAAGTTGATTTTTGTGTATGGTGTAAGACAAGTGTCCAATTTCATCCTTTTGCATATGGATAACCAGTTTTCCCAGCACAATTTGTTGAAGAAACTACCTTTTTCCCCTTGTGTATTCTTGGCACCCTTGGTGAAGATTGGTTGACCATATATGCATGAATTGATTTTTGGGCTCCTTATTCTGTTCCATTGGTCTACATGTCTGTCTTTATGTAAGTACCATATTGTTTTGACTATTACAGCTTTGTGATAATTTTGAAATCAGGACGTGTGAGCCCTCCAGCTTTGTTCTTTTTTCTTAAGGTTGATTTGGTAATACATTTTAGAATTGTTTTTGTCTATTCTTTTATAAAATGCCATTGGAATTTTGATAGGGATTGCATTGAACCTGTAGATTACTTTGGGAAGTATGGACATCTTAACAATATTAAGTCTTCTAATCCATGAACATGGGATGTCTTTTCATTTGCTTGTGTTTTTGTTTAATTTCTTTTCTTCAATATTTTGTAGTTTTTAGTGTATAAGTCTTTCAACCTCTTAAGTGATTCTAGGTATTTTATTTTATTTTATTTGCTGCTATTGCAAATGGAATTGTTCTTCTAATTTCCTTTTCAGATAGTTCATTGTTAGTATATAGAAATGCAAGTAATTTTTGTATGTTGATTTTGCATCCTGAAACTTTACTGAACTCATTGATTAGTTCTAACAGTCTTTTTATGGAATCCTTAGAGTTTTCTGTATATAAGATCATGTCATCTATAAACAGGGACAATTTCACTTCTTTCTTTCCAATTTGAATGCTTTTTATTTCTTTTTCTTGCTTAATTGCTCTGACTATGACTTCCAGTGATATGTTGACTAGAAGTGGCAAGAATGGGCATCCTTGCCTTGTTCCTGATCTTAGAGGAAAAGTTCTCAGTTTTTCATCGTTGAGTATTATGATAGTTGTGAGCTATCCATGTATAGATAGCCTTTATTATGTTGATGTAATTTCCTTCTATTCCTAGTTTGTTGAGGATTTTTGCCATGAAAAAATGTTGAATCTTGTCAAATATTTTTTCTGCACCTTTTGTGATGACTATGTAATTTTTATCCTTTATTCTGTTAATATGGTGTATCACATTAATTGATTTTCCTATGGTGAGCCATCCTTAACATCCCATGGATAAATACCACTTGGTCATGGCACATTATCCTTTTAAGGTGCTGTTGAATTCTGTATGCTAGTATTTCAGTGAGGATTTTTCCATCTATATTTATCAGGGAGATTGGCTGTAGTTTTCTTTTCTTATGGTGTCTTTATCTGGCTTTGGCACCAGGGTAATGTTGGCTTTATAAAATGAGTTTGGAAGTACTTTCTCCTCTTCAATTTTTTGGAAGAGTTTGAGAAGAATTGTCATTAATTCTTCTTTAAAGGATGATAAAATTCATCAGTGAAGTTTTTTCATACTGGGCTTTTCTTTGTTGGGAAGCTTTTATGGTAGGCAGTCTTGACTCCTGAATGAATATTTATATCTCAAGATGCTAGTGTTCCATGAAAGAGTTTATGAAATTAGGTTTAGATTCATACCCGTTAACCTAATATAATAGTTAAGAGACAAGACTTAACTAGTACTGTGTTCTATTTATGTGTCCTCTCTCAATTAGTTTCATTTACAGAATGAATAAAGTAATACTTGCTGCAAACGGTGCTGTGAAAATTAAATATTATATGCATACCAAGTAATATAATCCTATGTACTTAGTAGGCCTTCCATAAATGGTAGCTATTATTATGCACAGAAAAAGCAAGTTTAGTCAACACCTTTTCCAACAAGAAGCAAGCATTTCTTTAATTTACAGTAATAATTTGATGGAATTTTCTAAAATGTCTTCTTTATGATCCAAGAAAGATGAAATTATATGTAATGATCACTTCAATTCTAGTGGTAAGCACAATTGTGGTAAGCACAGTTTGTGGTATTCTGTTTGTTGAGGAAGGGAAAGAAAAAGAACATGTACTGAGAGTTTATTTAGTATTCATATCAGTCTTACAGAGTAGAAATTATCCAACCCCACTTCACTAGTGAGTAAGCTCAAGTGAATTTCCCAGGTTCATGCAAAGCATATTATTAAGTGGCAGAGTTAGGATTCAAACTCAGGTCCCCTGACTCCAAAACCAGTGCTCTTTCCATTCTACACCATGTCACTCACCTTCTTTAAAAATCGATAATTCATTCTTATGTGTACATGATAGCTCTGTTAACTAAGACTATTCTCTTTCTTATTCATTTCAAACAAATGACTCCCCTACTAGATCACAATATAATATAGAAGTTCTAATTCAATCTCATCCCAATGATATTTTATGGTCCCTCTATCAGAATTTCTCTCATGATCAAGTAAGATAAGGAAGGATTACATAATCCAACTCAAAGTTGTATATTGTCCAAATCCTCTTGACTTCTATCAGAATTTCTCTCATGATCAAGTAAGATAAGGAAGGATTACATAATCCAACTCAAAGTTGTATATTGTCCAAATCCTCTTGACTTCACAGCAAGTTTTGATGAGGAGTATGACTGAGGGGAGGTGATATGGGGTAGTAGGTGAAACACTGGCCTTGGTGTCAGGTGTGAGTCCTAGTCCTCCCTGTTCTTCAACTGGCTAATGACCCCAACGAGTCACTCTCCACCTCTGGGACTTAGTTTTCCTACTATTTTCCCTACTACCTCATGAGTTCTGTGAAGTATAGATTAAATCACTTTGCTGACTCTCCATGTCTGCATTAGTGGTCTCAAAGTGGGGTATGCATAATCCAGGGATGTGCAAGGTGATTCATTGCGTTGAAGGAGGATGATATCAGTACTTTCACTTACAATTTTTAAAATTTTGTCCTTTAAAAATTTTTACATTTGGGGCCGAGCCCGTGGCGCAGTTGGTAGAGTGCTGGGCTGGCAGCGCGGCGACGCTCCCGCCGCGGGTTCGGATCCTATATAGGACTGACTGGTGCACTCACTGGCTGAGTGCCGGTCACGAAAAAACGACAAAAAAAGAAATTAAAAAAAAAAAAAAAAAAAATTTTTACATTTGGCATATGTTTTGTAATATATTACATAGCATTACATTTATATAAATCATAAGCAAACAAGCACACATATATTGGACATGTGTGCTAAAACTTTTTATTGATAGGGGTGTGTGATAAAAACCACAGGAGGCCTGCTGGCCTCCAGCATAAAGTCCAAATTCTTTAGCATAGGACTTAAGTCCCCTGTGTACCATCTAGCTTCTTTTCTTCCCCCACCTCCATCTCTCCTTCTACCTAATTAACTGAACACCATAGTATGTTTCATAGCTTCATTGTCTTTGCTTACACTAGCACCCCTCTGCCTGAGATTCCTGAAACCTCTCTCAGCCCCCCACTTTCCACTCAGAGACTCGTACTCATCTGTCAAGACAAAGCAGAGACAATAGCTCCTGAGTGAGTCCTTTCCTGAATCTCTCAGGTATACCAGATCACTTCCTCCTTGGATTGTATTCTATACAAGGCACCTGAAACTTGAGTGGAAATGCATTTGTTTGACTTCATTTACTAGTCTGTATATCTCTGAGGAGCCATTGCCATGTCTTCTTCATCATTTTTGTTCTAGCGCCTAGTGTGGCTCCTGGCATGTGTTTTGTAAATATTGATCAATTATGCAAATAGCAAATGAGTTGTGTGAGTACTATAAAATATTAAAATCTCCAAACAAATGCAAAGAGTCATTTGTCATTATCAAAGAGTCATTATCATTAACATATGTTAAATTCCCATGAGTTTCAGTGGAATATCTTACTCAAAAATCTTAATCAAGTGATGTGAGCAAAATAATCCTAACCGACATGTGTAGGTGCTGGTTCTCAACCGTGTCTGCACATTTTACCTGGGAGCTATCAAAAATATCAGTGCCCAGGCCCTACTCAATTGGTGTGGGATGAGATCCAGGTATCTGTGGTTTTTAAAAGCTCCCCAGATGATTTTCATGTGCATTCAGGGCTGAGAACCACTGTTCCAAATGTCATGGGTAGAAAAAAAGAAAGGTGCTTGGGAAAACCTGAGGCAGAGTGAATGCTTTTCCTAAAAATGCAACTGCAGTTGTGAGAGGTCTTCAGTACCCTGTCTTTGAAAGGTTAAAATCTGTCCTTGAGAGAAAACATACACAAACAAATTGCAATTACTTATTGAGACCAAACTACTGAATCACTTCAACGAAAACATGGAGTTTTAGACTTCCAGCATGGGTTCACTAAGAATAGATCATGTCACAGAAACCTGAACGATTTCTTGGAAGGAACAGCTGAAGACATCTACAAAGGCAGAGCAGATGGACTTGTGAGGTTGCTCATGGAGTGTGAGGGCTGGGCAAGGTGCAAATGTGATTACTATTTGTAATGAAATGGAAAAGGCCTGGGTGGGAGGCAGTGGAGGCTAATGGTAATACGTCTTGTTGAGTTTTAACAAGATAACTTTTAGGAAAACATTTGACAACTATAAAGGATGACACATTTGTAAGGGGTATTATTTTTATTAACATTATAGTCAGGGTGAGGTGGGCTATATGCAAAATACCCTCTGGGAAAAAGTGAATCTCAATTAGACTATACAGATAACAAAAAGGCAAAAGTTCATCAAGTCTGATCCTGATTTTGCAACTAACACCTTTCCCTACCCCCGCCCCCCATCACCTAGAGACTGTTAGAAAACTGAGTAAGGTGCCAACTTAGACTCAAACTCCCTCTCTGGGTGAAAACTGTGGGTGAGCACCAGCTAATATTAGTATATGGAACTGGAAGTTTCTATAAGGACGTTTTTGAGAAACCTTATTAGGAGCAGTGCTTATGTTGTCAGATTTGGATTTTCTAGAGAGTCTCAGTGAATAGGTGACAAATAAGCCGTTATTAATTTAAGTCCTGGACATTAAGGCCTTCTGGAGAGAAATTACCTGTTTGCCTGCATACCAATTTGGGCATTGATGCTTTGGAATTGGTAACAATTTAGCCCATAAACTTACTGAATTTTTTTGTGCTAAGAAAGAATTTGGTAAGCAGATGCCTGGTGTGCCAAAGGTCACTGCAGTTAATCTTTTTAAGGGAATAAATACTTCCAAGAACTTAAGTACCATGTATTACAAATCACACCACTTGGGAACAAAGGAGTCTTATCTGTTCCTTGAAGTCGGTCAGGCGGGACCTCTAGTGGCAATGGCTAGTTAGCAGTTAGACTTAATGTTAACATTTTAGAAAGTTCAAACTCCGTTCCTTTTAATTTCTTTTAAATCCCCGCAGTAATCCTCAAATAATTAAGCTTTGCATGTCCCAATTCCTTGATGTTCAGATTGTCACAAGTTCTCTCTGTGTACACAGTTCTTGGAAGAACACTGTCAAAGAAAATGGTTTCAAAGATTCCTTGGCAAAGTGGACACTTCCCTTAAGGTATGGAACTCGAATGTTTTTAATTGGTTCTTGACTTTAATACTACCGACTTGTTCTCACATTGTACACTGATGACCACAAATAGCCATTTATCCTCTGAATTTGTTCTTTCAAACAGCAGTGAAGGATAATTTTGAGAGCTGCTCTACTGGGAAAAGGGAATGAGGGATGTTGTTTTGACTGGTATTTGTGGTGGCCCCAGCCAGTGCTAAATTAAACCCCCCAGCTGAGCTCAGGCCCCACCCTGAGCAGGCCTGCAGTTGCGTCTGACCCTGCTTGTCTGCCAGCTGGGTCCTGTGGGGTTTGCTGGCTGCTAGGGACTGGATCCCAGCCAGGCAGGCGTCCCCCAGCCTCACCTAACTTCCCCCTACTTCCTTCATACCTTTGCTGTCAGCGAGGTGGAGGTGGAACAGTGGGTGCTGCTGGGTCGTGAGCAGGCAGCCAGATGGGAGCCTGACCCTGGGGTCACATGCAGTCAGAGGGCACAGACTGCTGATGCACCATTTGGCTTGTGCTGTGGGGAGGGTGAGGAGGGAGAGAAGAGAGAAAGAAGAAAAAAAAAAAAAAAAAACCAACCCAAACCCTTTCTTTTATCTCTAACCTAGGAATCTAGTACATTCTAGTCCTTAGTTTTTTCAGGCCTCAGCTGAAAATGTTATTTCAGGAACTCTTCCCTCATCAAAGGCAGGTCCTCTTATGTGCTTTTGTAGCTTCCTGTGCTTGTCCCTGCTAGCACATATTACTATTACAATGCATTATTTGTGTAAATACTTGTTTATTATTGGTCTCAGTTGATTATAAACTTCATGAGGGCAGAGATTGGTGTCTGTCCTGTTTATTTTTGTATTCTTAAGCAGGAGGCCTGAGATGCAGTAGGTGCTCAATAGATATTTGTTGAATGAATTAATGACTGAATGACTGAATGAATAAGAGGGATACACAAAAACATATGTACAAGAATGATCTTTGGAAATAACTTGACCTCTAGCAAGAGGGAAACAAATAAATCATGGAGATCCATTTGGTTGAATACATCATTAAAAAGTATATCCTAAAAAATAATAACATTGAAAAATGTTCAGAATGTAAAGTTAAGTGAAAAATAAAGTAGTATACAAAAATTAACGGTATGATTTCTTTTTTGGCATAAAGAAAATACAGTGAATTCTTACTATTCGCAGTAGTTATGTTTTATGAGGTCACTACAGACACTGAATTAGTCAATAGTGAATCATTGCAGCTACGGGAAATACAGGGTTAGGTTCCTGTGAACCTCTAGTCACAACATTTTTGTTAACCCCTCAATACATACCTTGTTTTATGTGTGTTTCTGTTTAAAGACCCTTATTTAATGTATATTATTGATTCATTAACACTGAACTCACAACCAACATCACTGTAACTCATGCCTGAATGCAGCTCATTTAACACGCGTGTTTTTTCCTTAAGGCACATCACAACCTTCTTATGCTTAGGAACACCAGACAGCACTTCAGCACTACTTTTGGAAGCCACTTTAAACAGTGGAATCACCAGCAAAAAGCACAAAAATGCAGAAGACATGGCACTAAGTAGACCGCAGAAAGGACACTTGCTTACAGTATGAGAGCAGAAACCAGAAAGCAGGGCGTTGTCTTGTTCGACCTCAGCTGGGGATGTGCACACTGGCCATCTCAGTTTTTGCTGTTCTGCACATGCGCACGTCCGTAAATGACTGGCATGTGCTATTACAAAAACAGTAATTTGTGGTTACAATTTAATTTTAGTGAAGAGGCGAATTTGCAAATATGGAATCTGCAAGTAATGAGCATTGACTGTATATGCTTAAAAAAACTGAGGGCAAACATGCCCCTCAAGGTAGTGGGATTATGGTGAAATAAACATTTTTTTTATTTATGTTTTTCAGCAATTTCCCAAATTTCTAAAATTAGTTTGTATTGTTTTATAACTAGAAAAAAAATAAACATTATTTTTCTTAAATTGGGAAATAGCAAAATGTGGTGGGCAGTGTATAGAGAAAGGATAGCAAAAGTTTCTTTGGGCAGCTGTGGCATAGTAAGTTTAAAAATAAAACAAAACTACCAGTATGGTAGTTTCTAAAACATAGTGAGCCATAACTTTGAAAGATATTTTGAATTCCCCCTTAGAAGACATTTTTGAATGGTCATTGTGCCTACAGTCAGGAACAGGGTGACTCTGAGCAAGGGCTTCAAGCTGACCGGGAAAAAGAGACACAAGCACGAAGAAGACCTAGTGCTGCAAACAAAAATCAGCCCTCTGACAGAGGCAGTGCAAAGAGGATGGCTTTCTCTAGAAATCTTTGGCTTCAGCCATTCACCTAACCCCCCTACCCCCCCATGCTAAGTCTGGGTTAGGTGCCCCTTAGCAAAGCCCTTCTTCTATTACAGCACTCCCCATACTGTGCTGTAATTACCTGCCTATGTCTGCATTCCCAACCAGACTTTAAGCTCTGTGAAGGCAAGGGCTGGACGTAGCTTGTACACTAGTGCGTTACACTCTCCAGCACATTGCTTTGGATGCAATAAGGGTCAAATAAGTATTTGTTCAATATATGGTGGAGTCATCATGCATTAGGCACCCCAACAGAGAGTGACTCTTGTCAGACTCATCATCTTTAAGTGTAAAGGTCAGAATGTCAGAAATAACACCAATCATCATCCAAAAATGTTGAAGAGTTCCAACGAGAAAATTTCATAGTTTTAAAAAAAGGACAAGATTTCTTATATTCAGAAAAATAGAGATCATAGAAATAAGAATCTTCCTCTGTATGAAAAGCAAACACAATTCTTGTTTCCTTTATGTTCTTACAATTGTACACCCTGTTCAGTGATCTTCTGGCTTGTGATTACTGGGTGGTACACTGTTATTCCTTGAAGAGTCCATAAACACAGACAGCAGAGCTCAATTCCTGAAATGTGCTCCTGTTTGATAAGGTGGATTGGACTGGATCTTGTTCAGCCTTTAATCTACTTCCTTAAGCATATGAGAATGTTCCAAACTCAAGGCTATTTCAGTACCTTTTTATTTGTAATATGTGATTCTATAAAATGATAACTGTATTAATTTTCTATGGCCGCTATAAAAAATTGATGCAAATGTAATTCCGTAAAACAACACAGGTATCTTACAGTTCTGTCCATCAGAAATCGGACACAGATCTCTCTGGGAAAAGATCAAGGTGTTACCAGGGTGCATTCTTTTCTGGAAGCTCTAGAAGAGAATCCATTTTCTTGTATTTTTATCTTTAAAGGCAGTCCACTTTCATTGGCTCATGCCTACCTTCCCTCATTTTCAAAACCAGCAAGAACTCAAGCTGAGTTCTTCTCATGCTGCCATCTCTCTGGTTCCCTCTTCTGATGCCCTCTTCCACTTTCAAGGATCCTTGTGATTATATTGGGCCCACTGGGATAATCCAGAATAAAAAATCTCCCTATTTTAAAGTCAACTGTTTAGCAACCTTCATTTCATCTGCAACCTTAATTCACACTTGCCATCTAATCAGACATATTCGCAAATTCCAGGGGTTAGGATGTAGACATCTTTGGGGCCATTTTTCTGCCTACCACAATAACTGCACACAATTAGATATACATACAATCTAGGAAATACAGGGAGTCATTTTTTTTTTTTTTTTTTTTTTTTTTAAAGATGACCGGTAAGGGGATCTTAACCCTTAACTTGGTGTTGTCAGCACCACCCTCAGCCAATGAGTGAACCGGCCATCCCTATATGGGATCCGAACCTGGGGCCTTGGTGTTATCAGCACCACACTCTCCCAAGTGAGCCACGGGCCGGCCAGGGAGTCGTTTTTAAAACCTGTGTCCCTATCCCAGCTCTCCTCCTCCACTCCATAAAAAAAAGAAAAAAGAAAAAACTATCCTAAGAATCAAACCATAGAATAAAATAATCTTGGAGATTAAAAAAGCTAAGTTCTTTTCCACATGGATAAGAGAATCACCTCCACAGTATTGCTTCCGTGGGTGCTTATGTGCAGGAATCTGACTGCTCATAAGGCACTTCCATGAAGTCCTGCTCACAATATGAATAGATGGAATCCTGTTGTAATCTACTCAGTGTTTGCCTGAAACTGTGCATACAAATTGTGTCTAAACCCTTTTCTTCCTAATCATTCCTCTCCCAGGAATTTTGTTTATTTTTCTAATTCGATTAGACAAGGCTTTTCCACTGCTTTTTTCAACAGCACTGAGATAGACTAGCCAATCCCAGGAGCAATGATTATTGATTGGAAATCTTCAAGGGTGATATGCTTTTCTGTTTAGTTTATACAGAAGCCAAAACACTGCAGAATGAGAAATATCAGATTCCATCTTACCACACACCACACATTTAACAAATAAAAAGTAACAGAACTAGCAGCTTTTCATATTCCAGCCACCTTTTCCCCATAAACAAGCTGTAAGAGTATGAAACATTTGTGATACTTGATTTTGAATGAAACCAGAATCAATAACAAATTTGTTTTGCATTCAATCCTAAATACATTTACTGTGTGAATATGGATCAGCAGGGATGGTGTGAGACTGCCTCACTCGAGCCAGGTGTCTGTGTAATCCACGTCAACACTTCTAACACTCCCAAGCAAGGCCAATAAATCAGAAAGCTCATGTGCTACCGATTCAGAGCTTCACCAGCAGCAAAATCAATTGGGATGCTTTTAGAGTTTTCGGTTTCCCAGCCTCTCGTTTTTGAACAAATCCTTTTCCCTGTTCCTTTGGTCTGCCTGTCTGTCTTATCTGGCTGACACTGAGAAAGGGACACTGAGTTTGCCTCTTCTCCATCCACCTCCCCCCACCCCATTGAGAAGTGACCAGGTGGTTGGGATGGGTCTTGATTAATCATAGCCAAGTCAATCATGGTTTTCCTACCCCTCTTCCTACTGAGGCCAAGTGTCACACATCATTCCCCTGGCAACAAAGACCGGTTCAATTTGGACCAATCAGATGCTACCAGAATTTTATTGGGACATCTAGCTACAATGTCCTCACTCTTAAGCGAGAATCTCAGAGTCATCTTTCCCCACCCCAAATTGGTTCAAAAACTTTTACCACCATCTTGATGTCAACCTGATGAAGTAACTGATCTAGAATGACAGGAAAGTGGAGCTCCCTTCCTGTCCCCACACACACCTCTGAATTTCCAGTTATGGGAGACAGTATCTTCTTTTTGCTTAAGCCTGTTTGAGCTGGATTTTTTGTTATATTTACTCAATCATTCCGCAAATAATTACAAATGTCTGCTGTGTACCAGGCACTGCTCTAGGCATCTGGGTTATGTTGCAGAACAGAACAAAGGTCCTTGCCTTCTGCTATGAAGAGTTAAAAAGCAAATATGAATAGAATAAACCAGGAAACTCAATAAGTGTGCTAGAATGTGGTAAGTGAGCAAGATGAAGGAGTTACAGAGTGACAGGAACCACAGGGTCAAAGATGGGGGTAGCTGATTGCAATTTTAAATAGGGTGCTCAGTTTCCACCTCATGGAAAAGGTACAATTTGAGTAAACTTTTGAGTGAAGTGAGCATATGGGGATATTTGGGAAGGAACTTTCTAGGCAGAGGAAACTGTCAATGCAAATTCCCTAAGTTGGGAGCTCACCTGGGCAAGTGAGAGAAGAAAGGAGGCCGGTGTGGTGGGAGTGAAGTGAGGGAGGGCAGAGGATAATGGAGCCCGGGGTGTCTCCTAGGCCAATGCAGAAGGATTTGGGCTTTGACTCTGAGTGAAATGGGGAGCCCCTGAAGGCTCTTGAGCAGAGGAGCGAAAACCATCACTCTGGCTGCCATGTTGGGAATAGACTTTGGAGGAGTAAAGGAAGGTGCTGGGAGCCAATGTAGATGGCCACAGTCCTAATCCAGGTGGAAGATGTTGCTGTGGTCTAGGGTGGTATGATGAAGGTGGTGAGAAGTGGTTTGGATTCTGGATATGTTTTAAAGGCAGAGCCACCAGGATTTCCTGAATATATGGGGATTTGAAGGAAAGAAAGGAATCCAGGATGACTCCAGCTGAAAGCAACCTAACTCACTTAGTCTCAAATCTACCTGCCTTGCCTATCAACTGTTTATAATCAATGAATGATAGAACCCTTGGAAAAGTCCAACCCAAACACAGCGCTCACATGAAAACCAGTAATTTTATATTGAGGGTTTTGCATTTTTCATCAATCATATCCCCTCATTTAAAATATTTTTCTTGGCTGCCCTTAAGAATAAAGTTATCCACCATGGTCTTGGAGAATAAACCCAGGTAGGTACAAAGCGATGACTTCGATTCTGTACAGTAATGTCCTCACCCACTATCATTGTGTGAGGTGGTTTCCCTTCATCTGCAGCCTTCTGCTACTGGATGGGATGGTGCTGTCCCTTTCTCGTGATGAACTCAGCATCTGTACACAGGGTATTTCAACTCCAATTTTGCTGATGCCTCATCCTAATTGTTTAGTTGTTACTGCCTGCTACTTATCAACCAGTGTGAGATATACATTAGCTTTTCATCTGGAACAGAATTACAGCCTCTATCTTTAGAAATGATATATGCTGGGATTATTCATGTTTGTAATTACAAATCTTATAGCAGAAGCACAATTATTAAGAAGCTTTGGAAATGACATTTTGTCTTACTTCGCAGAACCTGCTGTTAGCCTCTTGTGCTGGTATTGCTTTTGTTGCGGTAATTTCCACCTGCACTTCAATTGTAATTGAGCATTATCTCTCTTTTCTTTCTACTTGTTTTTAATGGTTAGGACTCCTGCTGTTTATCCTTAAATACTTCTCTCTGTTCTGAATCTTACTAGGTAGGCTATTTTCTGTGCTTACAACCTAAGAAATAGCTGTAGCAACATGTTGCATTATAATAACTTGAGAGAGCTGGGTTATTTCTAGTCTAGAACCAGTGAGGGAAAGAGCTAGAGGGAACTTTGGAGGTCATTCATCATTTTAAGGATGAAGTTTCTGGGGCTTGATGTATGGAACCAGGGGGTACACAAATCCCCTGAAACTATACACAAAATTCTACATATATATGAGCTATGTGCAAGGTCTCAAATGAATCTTTGGTCCCCAAAGGGTCCCCAATCACTTCAACTCTTCCACCCATAATTTTTCTGCCCTGACCTGCTGGAGCTGGCACACTGCTTTTGCTCTGGCCAGTCTTCCTGGCTTTAGTGGACAGTACAGTTCTCTTCTATTTTGAAACATTTACATTCAACTGTGATATATAGAATGAAACTCAGGAAAAAGAGGGATCACTTCCATGTTTCTATTAAAATTAGCTTCCTTTGGAAGAATATGCCTGTGTCAATTTTGTCCCCTGTCTTAGTGAGCAACTTAAAAAATTCATCCACATCTTAGTCCTTTTCATGCTGCTATAACAGAATATAGCAGACTGGGCCATTTATAAAGAAGAGAAATTTATTTGGCCCATGGTTTGGAGGCTGGGAAGTCCAAAGTCCAGGGGCCTGCATCTGGGGAGGGTCTTTGTGCTCTTTCATTCCATGGTGGAAGATGGAAGGTGGCAGGACAACAGTGTGTGACAGCAAGAGACGGAGAGGGACGAACTCGCTTTTATAACAATCCACTCTGTGATAACGAGCCCACTTCTGTGAAAATGACATTAATCCACTCATGAGGGCAGAGACTTTTAATGGTTTCACCTCCCTAATAACATCACAATGGCAATTAAATTTCAACCCGAGTTTGAAGGGGACAATCAAGCCATGGCAATCCATTATCACCCCAATTCTACTGTCTCCATTCTCTCCTGGAAGCCTGTCCCTTTGCTGAAGCATGTTAAGCTCGGCTGCCGTTGCTTTGCTTTTCTGGGTTCTCTGTTGCCCTCATTGTGCTCCACTGTCCACAGAATAAAGCCCTGACTCCTCAGCCTGGCATCTGTGCCCTTTACAATCTGACTACCTCCTGCTGCTCCCCTAATTGTTCCATGTTCCAAGCTAACTGTGCTACTTGTCATTGCCCGAGCCCTGTCTGTGCCCTCTTCCCTCTGGGCCTACACAGGATGCCCTCCCTGTCCTCGCCATCTGTCACAGTTTACCCTTGTCCAAGGCCTTCCTGCCTTCTATCCCTCAGCCAGAAATTCCCTCTTTTCTGAATATCACTTGTACTTGGTTCGTAAGGGTCTTAAGGCATTTGTTACATATTGATTCATATTTTATTATTCATGATTCATGTTTCTCTTCTTTTTTTAATAGATGTGAAGTCCTTTCATAGCAGGGCCCTTGTTGATTTAACTATGTATTTGGTACATTGCCTGTCACAGTACCTAGCATACAAAAAGCTCTTAATAAAATCTGGTAAATACCTTTAAAAACCTAGATCTGGCTATTTTAATTCAGAAAAATAATTCTATTTGTCTTTTCTCCTGGTAATCTAAGTTGGGCAGTAGCTTGAGAGCTGCATATAAACTGCATTGATTCTTGATGATTAGAACAGTAGTATGATGTCTTCATTGAAATTTGTACTTTTAAAAATTATTTCTGTGATTTCATTTTTTACAGCATCCATGTGAGACTTGTAGTAGTGGCAGTATTTTTTTTCCTCTTTTGACTGATGACTTTACTGAGGTGGGAGGTTAACGGGGTCATGCAAGGCTACAGAGCAAGCAGGTGACAAAACTGGAGCTGGAATCCCAGCCTCCCAAGGACACATTAGCAAAGCTCACCGTTGACTGTGCTAAGAATGGAAGACAAACGTTTTCACACTTTGCCAAGGCCAATTAAGACAATCCCATGGGTCAGAAAGTTTGGTTTAGTATAGGTGGTATAAATAATGAACCATTTGAAAATTTCCTTTTTCACCAGTCTATTTTAGCAACGCATGCTCATCTTTCTCTTTATGTTCCCTAAATAAAAACCTATAGATCTATAGGGTTTTTTTTTGCCTATAGATCTGGTCCTCAGCCCTCTGCCTTTGACCCTCTCCAGTATCCAGGACCCTGTCCCATGGTTTCCATTATGACTGTTCTTCTGGCTTATCTAATGTCTTTGTCTACAGTGATGACCCCTGACCCAATCTCCACCTCACATCTCTTACAGTTTACCAGAAGTTTCCACTTGTAGTTCTTCCATCATTTCAAACTCCAGATATCTAAATCCAAACTCATCATCTGCTCTCTGACCAAACTCACCTCTTTCTCAATGTACATTTTTCTTCCTCCAGTCTCCTAGTCTTCCAAGTTGAAAATCATTGTTATCTTTAACTTCTTTATTGGCTACGCCTTATTGCTTCTTCCTTCAAAATGTCTATGTCCATTTGAGAATCCAGAGGCTTTTTGCCAAGGATTACATCTTTCTCCAGAGCCTCCACCTCTCACACACTCCTTTCCTTCTATTTCCATCACCACATTCTAATCCAGGGCATCTTTTGCCTCACCCTTGAATCACTGTAATAGTCTTTCCTGATTAATCTTTCTATAATATAAATTCAAAGTTGCTACTCTTTCCCCCCTCCCCTAATTCTATTAG
The DNA here is from genome assembly GCF_027409185.1 of Cynocephalus volans. Taxonomy (NCBI): domain Eukaryota; kingdom Metazoa; phylum Chordata; class Mammalia; order Dermoptera; family Cynocephalidae; genus Cynocephalus; species Cynocephalus volans. The sequence goes on along the minus strand of NC_084471.1, from coordinate 24,755,212 downwards.
TGTCCATTTGCTGATAGGATAAAATCCATAGTCCTCAGCCTGGCATGCCAAACCTCCTGCAATCTTACCCCAACCGATCTTGCTATCTGTGTAGTCTGATACTCCTCCACAGTAATTTTTTTTTGGCCCAGGCAAATTCTTCTTTCCCTCTGTCTCAGAACGCATCTCCCACTGCCTTGCTTTGGTTCTCAGTTTACCTCTCTCCTTTTCCAGTCTAAGCCTTCACATCCTTATCATCCTTCAGGACCCAACTCACATCTCATCTTTTTGATATGGCTTTTCCTAAGTATTTGTATCCACATCTCTGAAGTTCTTTGGCCCTTGTTGTCTATATCTCTGCTACTCAAAGTGTCATCAGATGACATCAAATGGCATTGGCGCCACCTGGGAGCTAGTTAAAAATATAGAATCTGGTCCACCTCAGACCTGCTGAATCTGAATCTGCATGTTAGCAAGATCCCTGAAGTGATTCATGAAGGTAGAGAAACCTTGGTCTACTCAGCTTAGACTTAGATAATACTTAATCCAAACACCAACTTATCTGCACTCCTCAAGATCCATGAAGTCTGGGAACTTGTTTTATTTTTCTTTTGCATCTCCTTCAAATACAATTTCATTGCAAAGTAGGTGCTTAGTAAATAGATTTTAGTGTTCTTTTCTTTCATTTCCTATTAAGGAAGATGGGAAAGCCCAAGACTCCTAGCAAGTGAATATAAGCTGCTGTGGGTTTGAATGTGTCCTCTCCAAAATTCAGGTGTTGCTAATGTGATAGTATTAGGAGGTGAAGCCTTTAAGAGGTGATTAGGCCAGTGGCCTCCTCCTTCGTTTTAATCCTTTTGGGAAAAAGCCCTTATAAAAGAGGCTTCACACAGCATTAATTCATGGCTTGCCCTTCTGCCTTCCACCAGGTGAGGATACGGCGTCCCTCCCCTCAGGAAGATGCAGCCCTCACCAGACAACCAAAGCTGCTGGTGCCTTGATCTTGGACTTCCCAGCCTCTAGAATTGTGAGAAATAAATTTCTGTTCTTTATAAGTTACCCGTTCTGTGGTATTCTGTTATAGCAGCACAAAAGAGACTAAGACATAAGCATTGGTTGTTGTTTTGATGAAGGGCAGGTCAACTGATTCCACCTAAAGTTGATAAAGAAAGCAATGGCAGTTTTCTCATGTGGTGATCTCTTCGTGTTCCTGTAGCACCTTGGGCTCTCTGCCATTAAAGCACCTTTCTCTTTCCATTACAGCTGTGTACATGCCTTTCTTAAGGGCCAGACAGGTAGCTCTTGAGGGCAGAGACTGTGTCTGAGTCATCCTTTCTCAATAACACCTCACCCATCAAAGAGTACATATTTAATAATGATTATGGATTGGATTTATAAATAAATGAATGAGTAGCTTGTTAAATAAATTGTAGAGACAAAACCTAGGCCTTTGCTGCATATTTCTTTCTTTCTTTCTTTCTTTTTTTTTTTTTTTTTGTCTTTTTCGTGACTGGCACTCAGCCAGTGAGTGCACCGGCCATTCCTATATAGGATCTGAACCCGCGGCAGGAGCGTCGCTGCGCTCCCAGCGCTGCACTCTCCCGAGTGCACCACGGGCTTGGCCCCATATTTCTGATTATAGTCAACCAATCAACGTTTGTCACCGTACTTTATGTAACAGATAAAGTAAGACAGTTCTCAAAACCAGAGATCTACTTCTTTGTTTTCATTCCATTATCACCATATTTCGATTTTTAAGGGCTGAAGATGAGAAATACAAAGCCTGAAAGCAGAAACAGGGAAAAAATACAAGAATCTTAGGTGAAAGAGTGTGCTGCTCTCAAATGGCAATGACTTAAAGGGACCCTCAAATGAAAAGAACTTTTCCAACTACAGATATTTCAATGTTCACATTACAAAGTGTTTTCCTCTAACAAGGTCATCAAACAAGAAGGAGTGATAAGGCAAATGACTGTAGAGCAAAGTGGTGTTTATGTAGCTTGATGGTACACGCTATTTCACAATTTCATTTTGGGCTGGAAAAACATATGACGTTTGGCTGAGTTTAGTAGAGAAATGTCTGCTTTGTGGCAATGTTGTCCATCAGTTAACCAAACAGGGAGATGGGGGGACGTAGTGTCCCCGTCTTCTCCTACTAGCCTAGGTTCCTAAAAGCCCAGAGAATACAAGAGCGTTGCAGGTGACTCCAGCATGTGCTGTACTGTTACGTAACTTTTTTCGTGGGAATGCGTCTTATTTCTGCCAACCAACTGCAAAGAGGGCAAAGACATGTGTTACACAATTTTGTATATAATTGATAATGCTCGGCATAGAGAGCTTCCCTTCCGTCCCTCCTTCCTCCCTCCCTGTATTTACTGAGTGATTCAGATGGAATACTGAGATGTGCTATCTACAGAATAGGATATTCTATTTTAGTGCCATTATTAAAACAAAAATCCTGCTCTCCATGGAACTTGCATTCCAGTGGACCAAAACAGACAATAAAATAAATAAGTAAAATATATAGTTAGATCATGATATGTACTATAGGAAAAAAGAAGAGAAGGGGGTTTGGGAGTTGGGAGGTATACATTTAAATGAGTCAGAGAAGACCCCCTTTGAGCAGGTGAAATTTAGGGAAGGCCTTGAAAGTGGTAAGTTATGTAGCTATCCCAGAGAACGGAACGGCAAGTAGGAGAGGCATGAGATGGGCATATGCTGGAATGAACAGGGCACAGTAAGAGAAGTCTCTTGGGATAAAAGGAACTTGGGATAAAAGGAACTTGGGGTGAATGGCAGGAAAGGTGAGGTGAATTCTTGTATCTCAATAGGAGCTCTCTGGCTGCTATATTGAGAAAAGCCTGAAGTGGGATGAGGTTGAACGTGGTAAAATCAGTTAGAAGGCCACTGCAATATTACCGACAAGAGATGATGGTGGTGGCTTAGACCAGGGTAGCAGCAGTGGAAGAGGTGAGAGGTGGTTAGACTCTGGATATATTCTGAGAGTAGATCCAACAGGATTTGCTGAAAGACTAGATTTGGAGTATGAAAGACAGAGAGGCATCCAGGATCCAGACATTCAAGATTTTTGGCCCGGGCAACTGGAATGATGCAGCTGCCCTCAAGTGAGATGGGGGAAGGCTGCAGGTGGAAAAGGTTTTTAGGGAATATTAGGAACTTTGTTCTGGCAATGTTGACTTTGACCTGTCTTCTAGACAAGTGGAGACGTTGAGGAGGCAGTTGGAAATCTATGGAATGAACGAATAAGCAGGATTTTTTTTTTTTGTCTTTTTGTGACCGGTAAGGGGATCGCAACCCTTGGCTTGGTGTCACTCGCACCACGCTCAGCCAGTGAGCGCACCGGCCATTCCTATATAGGATCCGAACCCATGGCGGGAGCGCTGCTGCACTCCCAAGTGCCGCACTCTCCTGAGTGCGCCACGGGGCCGGCCCCAAGCAGGATCTTTTTATTTATTTATTTATTTATTTATTTTTAAATTTTGTTTTGTCGATATACATTGTAGCTGATTATTGCTCCCCATCACCAAAACCTCCCTCCCTTCTCCCTCCTCCCCTCCCCCCCAACAATGTCCTTTCTGTTTGCTTGTCGTATAAACTTCAAATAATTGTGTTTGTTATATCTTCTCCCCCCACCCCGGTTTGTGTGTGTGTGTGTGTGTGTGTGTGTGTGTGTGTGTGTGTGTGTGTGTGAATTTATATATTAATTTTTAGCTCCCACCAATCAGTGAGAACATGTGGTATTTCTCTTTCTGTGCCTGACTTGTTTCACTTAATATAATTCTCTCAAGGTCCATCCATGTTGTTGCAAATGGCAGTATTTCATTCGTTTTTATAGCTGAGTAGTATTCCATTGTGTAGATGTACCACATTTTCCGTATCCACTCATCTGATGATGGGCATTTGGGCTGGTTCCAACTCTTGGCTATTGTAAAGAGTGCTGCAATAAACATTGGGAAACAGGTATACCTTCGACTTGATGATTTCCATTCCTCTGGGTATATTCCCAACAGTGGGATAGTTGGGTCATATGGTAGATCTATCTGCAATTCTTTGAGGAACCTCCATACCATTTTCCATAGAGGCTGCACCATTTTGCAGTCCCACCAACAATGTATGAGAGTTCCTTTTTCTCTGCAGCCTCGCCAGCATTTATTGTTCAGAGTCTTTTGGATTTTAGCCATCCTAACTGGGGTTAGATGGTATCTCAATGTGGTTTTGATTTGCATTTCCCGGATGCTGAGTGATGTTGAGCATTTTTTCATATGTCTGTTGGCCATTTGTATATCTTCCTTAGAGAAATGCCTACTTAGCTCTTTTGCCCATTTTTTAATTGGGTTGCTTGTTTTCTTCTTGTAAAGTTGTTTGAGTTCCTTATATATTCTGGATATTAATCCTTTGTCAGATGTATATTTTGCAAATATTTTCTCCCACTCTGTTGGTTGTCTTTTAACTCTGTTAATTGTTTCTTTTGCTGTGCAGAAGCTTTTTAGTTTAATATAATCCCATTTGTTTATTTTTCCTTTGGTTGCCCGTGCCCAAGCAGGATCTTAATCAAGTGTTTAACTCTAACTTCTTCAAACATAAGTCAACATTTTCATCTAACTACTTCCTCATAATGTCAAGCATTTTGGGAAGAGACATTGAAGTCAGACCCTTCTGACCAAAGCCCAGAGTTGCCTGAATTCTGCACCTAGAGGTCTGACAGCCTGTTGCCATCTCCTCTTAAATGTTCTCTAGAGCCTCAACATGTCTAAAGGGGAACTCATGCTCTTTCCCAAACCCGTGAGTGTAGCGAATGGTGCCACCAGGTGCATAAGCTGAGAGTCACCTCTCCTTCCCCCCATCTCCTCACCCATCCCCATGTCCACTGGTCACCAAGTCTTATCAACCCCTCTTCCATCCTGTCTCCAGAACCCATCTCTCCCCTCTATCTTCACTGCTGCTTTTCGGGATTATGCTCCCGTCATCCCTCACCTGGACTATATATGTCAATCTTCTCCTACCTGGTTTCCCACTCTCCAATCCATCCTTCACAAAGCTCTCAGAATGATTTTCTAGAATGTAAATGTGGCCATGTCACTCGTCTGCTTAAAAATTTTTCAAAGGCTTTCTTCTGTCTATAAAACCCCAAATCCTGAGTTGAGCCTATAAGGTTCATCATGATCTGGCCCCTGCTTATCTCTCAGATTCTCTCACATATCACTCCTACCCATTAGCCATACTGAACTCCCTGTAGTCAATCAATTTATTCATCCCATCTTCAAACAGAAATTGGGTGTTTCCTGTGTTACAAGCTCTATGCTGAGCTCTAGGAACACAGCGCTGGACACAGCAGACTTAGCTCCTGCTAAGAACCACACCTCCTCAATTTCCATGCCTTTATTCTTTAAACCCTCTGGCTTGAATTTGCCTCCACCTGCCTCTCTCTCCACCCCACTGCCACTTTCTCCTCCTACCAGCCACACAGAGAACAGCAACTCACCTTTTAAGACTGAGCTTGTGTCATTTCCTTGTGTTAGCACTTTTCTTAATTTCCTTCTCTCTTCTAAAAATGTTCCCTCCCTCAAAAGGTATTATTGAATAACTTCACAACTCTAGGAGCAAGGATATCTCTAAATACATTCCAGGTTCAATTCAGAAGATTGCATTTTATCTTTTTTTAAAAATTTATTTTTTATCAGAACTGAATATCAGTACATGTGTACAATATGTGGTGATCAAATCAGGATAATTAGCATACTCATGTTTACAAAACGTAATCAATCTTTCGCCAACCCCCTCCGCCTCCCTCTTTCCCAGTGTTTTATCTTATATGAAGAGATAACAGCTCAAGGAACAGGATTTCCTTCTTGATTCCAGGAGGAAGAAAAGTCTCCTTTTTCTGGATTTGTCCCATGGCCATTGGGCTCCACAAATGGAATAAGTAATTGTTAACTCGCTGCAGAGTGAGTGATCCCAACTTCACTGGTTTGCACATACAGTGAATGCTCCAGAATTTTTATATAGTAAAGCCTTAGGATGGGGATCTAGTTGGTAGGTGTTCTAGAGAACTTGTCTTAAAGCTGAGTTTGCATGGCAAGCTCAAAATTTTTGCTTTGATTAATATACATATATTTATAGTAGCTTGGTGGGAGGTTGGCAAAGCTGGGGGTTAAAGTCTCCCTTTCAAGCCATCTCTTAATGCTAGCACTGTTCAGAACGATGGCAGAACGACTGCCTTGAGACACACCTGCTCATACTTCCTGATCTGCCCTTAGTTGCTGCTCCTGGAGAAGGTACACACTGTGGGAAAGAAAATACATGTAGCTTCAGTACTTGTAAAAAGATGGGGGGTGGGTAGTGAGTACCAAGTAAAGTAAAAAGCTTCCTCACTTGTCTGTTCTCATCCCCTAGGGGGCGCTGCAGAATACCAGTGAGTTTTATGCACGGGCGGAGAAATCTAGCTACTGTATTACTTTAGTCCCAATCTCTCTCTATTTCTTCTCTTTCTCTGTTTTCTTTCTGTGTCTAACCACCACCCCTCCCCCTGCCCCTGGATATACACACATATGTACATTCAGATGATTTTAGAAAGCTCCATTGGGGAATAACTGTAATTTAAAAATATGCAACTGCATTAAAAACAAGAATTCTAGTCAAAAGCCTAAAAAAACCTCTTGGTTTTCTTCCTTCTGACTGACTTACAGTCTGTATATGGAAATAAATCTTATAACGGAGCTATAAAAATAGATATCTGATTCTCACTTGCCTCACCTCTAATGTGACTAGGCAGTCAACAGCAAGGTTATCACCGTTGAAGCGTTTTAAGGAATAGTACAAATCACTCTGGCTATGATAAAAACCATATTCTCTGAATTGATACTGTAGGGTGACCTTTCCATGACAGCTGTTAACACATGCTTAATTACATGTATGTGCACACATATGCACACACAAATACACACACCTAAACATTATAATTGGATTTGTCTTTTCCTTTTTTATTGTACTAAACATTTGAAAATAATATTTCATCAGTGATTGTCAGTCAGAGTTATAAAATCATATGAATATATCTATAAGCTATAATAAACACTTTCATTTATAAAGGACACAATTTGCTGCACAGAACAGCTAGTACAGCTACTGCTAATGTGTTTAATTTATTTAAAGTGATGCCTGCACTGTTATGACTTAAAATGTAGTTATATCTACATAATAAGTGATTATTTATTAATTTAGATATGTCCATTAGACATTTTATAAATTAAAATCACATCAAGGAAGGAGACTATCTTGATTATGAAGCCTTATAAGGTGATGATTATCAGTGCCTCACTTAATAATTATAATGGCTTAATGATTCCTTTGGTTATACTTTATAATAAAAATTACACATTTAATAGTATGAGAAAGGATGGTATGTAGTGAACAGACAAGTAAAAAAGAGTTGATTCTGAAGCTTTAAATTAGATTCCTATTGATTTGATGTATGAAAATTTCATTGCTATAAGTGTTCTCATGGTTGTCAGTCTCTATTCCTGCATGTTAGTGATTTTACTGGATATGTACAGTAGACAAACTAAATGCCGAGGTATGGATGTATCCAGAGCCCCGCACTGATGACATCTACTTAACACTAGATACTACAAGGTCTTCCCTGCCTCCTTCCCGTTTCCACTCAGAAAGCTGAGCCACAGACTTCTGTACGTACTTAGACACTTGCCAAGCCAAAGGTAGGCTGGTCCTGTTATCTGGTACAGGCTGGATGGGCTTGTGCCTTTTCCTGCTACAGCCCACAGCCCCTTAGCTAAAACTTAGACATATACTCCAAGGCTAGTCATTAGGGCAGGAGTAATATGGGCTCTGGAATCAGGTTCATTTATTCATTCTTTCATGCAAAAGATAATTCTTGAATACCAAGCGCCAGACGTTGTTCAGGTCCTGGGAATACAACAGTGATCCCGGCTTCATGGGCTTCCATTCCAATGATTGTTAGGGTCCACATCTTAACTCTAACTCATAACCTTGGGCAAGATGTGTTACTGCATAAACTTCAGTCTCCTAAATTGTACCAGATTCACGTTTGTTGGGAGAATTAACTGAGGCAATGCACATAAAGCGCTCAATATCGTGCCTAGCACATTGCAAACGTCAGTTATTTTTGTTGCTGGGCAAAAGTCAGATGCAGGTCACATTTATTTCATGAATTTAATTGATTGTGAATGTGATCCATTAGTTGAAATGACTCCGACTTCTATGCTTTTTAGTCTAGTCTGAACAGCATTTACAATACAGTAATGACCGTATGACAACAGGAATACTGTTACTTGTCTTTCTAATAATGTTTTGCCTTTCAGGTAAATGTGTATATGAAATGAATCTACAAGCTTTTTCCTTCAGGGTACTGAACAAAAGAATAGAAGGCTATTTTCCTGGGAGATGTGTATGCACTGTATGAGACACAAAAATGGAAAGGAAACAAACAAACAAACCCTGAAGATAATATATTTTTTAAATGTCAAAGCTGTGTCACTAAAGGCCTTGGGCCAGGGAAGCTTAAAAACTAGAACCTTCCTTATGTTAGAAGAGGTTTCATTTCATCTTGTCATTGAAAGAACCTAAGAAAAGGACATGAGAGTCTTTCGGTTGTAAAAATCTAATTAGCTACTGAGCCGTGTGATGTTCCCTAATAATTGAGTTAGTTGCATCGAAAACCAGGAGGCATTTTAAAGTGCTGAAATGGAGGACCCAGATTGATCATCTAAATTATGCACTCCCTTTTCAAAATGCCTGGAAATCTGTCCAGGTTGGAGATTGGTTAATAGCGTACCCTAAGCTGTCCCAGGGAGTACTGATTTGTTTTCCCACGTTAGTAGTTAGGTCTCACCTGAAAGGCAGAGGCGGGCATCACCACACTCAGCACCCTATGGACTGGGTTGGGATGGGCACTAAAGGCTATTCAAGAGGGTATTTTGGGAAAAACAGGAGGTGGCACTAGAGGGTTCATGGTGGAAGGCAGAGGAAGTTCCCATTCGGGCTGCATTCCAGAGACATTCAGCAAGGAGATAAGCTGACTAAAAATGAGACACTGAGCATCTCATAGGGTTTGGAGCACGGTTGTGAGGATGACCTGGAAGGGCCTTTTTAAATGCCATGGTCCATCCCTTGCCCCAGACCAACTAAATGATCTGGGGCTGGGATCTGGCAGTGATGATTTTGAAAAGGCCCTCTCCCCCAACAATTCTAATGTAGCGGAGCAGAGGTGAAAAACCACTGCTGTAGGCCAGTAGTTCTCAAGTGTAGCCCCAGACCAGTATCACCTGCGCATCTGTAGAAATGCAAATTATCAGGCTCCACCCCAGCCCTACTGAATCAGTCACACCAGGAATGGGACCCAAGAATCTGGGTTTTAACAAGCCCTGCAGGTGATTCTGATGCTTCCTCAAGTTAGAGAACCACTTGCTCTAGATACGTTATGTCAGACCAGAAAAAAAAATCGTAAATGCAGGTAGGTTGAAACAGCTCAGGTTGGAAGTCCACTGTGATTTTCTTTTGTACTTTAGAAAAGAATAAAAAATGCACATTACTCATCCTCATAAAGCTTTTGAGAGAAGAGGGGATCTAACCTTCCATTTTTATCTCTTAAACCTCCTAGGAAGGAATTATAGAGCCAAGAAATAGCACCGACCTCTCTGTTCCAAATGGGTCATACGATTTTAAATAAAATGCAGAGACTAATGATGGGAAGCTGTCTGACCACCGGAAAAGACTGCTTGCCCTTGTACCCAGGAGGGAGGTAAGTAGAGAGGGTAAGGGCTTTCTGGACCAGGAAAGAATAACCCAAAAATAAAAAGAAAAGAAAATTATTAAAACTAATCTTTGGTTTACCTTTTTCCCTTTTATTTCATGAAAGCAATGTTCTTTGGGCACAGTACTGATATGTTAATAAAATTGAATAATGTTGCTTGCACTAAGTTTTCAGTATGAGATGAGAACTGCATAAGAACATGTTCTAAAGATGCGTTGGTTTTCTCACAGTAACATCCAGCCCCCAGAACATTCTCTGGCAGCACCCACACTCTCCTGTCCTAGTGAATAAACCTGGAACAAAGCTGAAAATCAGAGATGCTGCTGCCTGGATGGTAAAGGGTGTGCTTGTGAATTGTAGTCTGGCTCTGTTGCTGACTTATGGTGGGAGGATAGGGAAGTCACTTAGCTTCTCTGGCCCTCAATTTTCTTAAGTCAAAAATGACAGGAACTACCCAGAAGAACTGAAATATCAAAGTAATCTGCATAGGACTGGGAAGAGAGCCAGGTGCCACAGCCAGGCAGGACAGAAGAAAATGGCACAGGTTCAGGGCGTCACCTTCTGGTAAATGGGCATAATAAAATTTAACTAAGCTGAAAAACTGAGAAGTTTAATTACCAAATGTGGGCCAAACACTGGGCGTTTTTTTTGTTGTTGTTATTTGTTTTTTTCTCCCTATACTCATATGCCATGCAAAAATACTACCTATACAAAATAATCAAAGTAAACCAAATGAACCCCTATATATGAATTACATAAATAAGTAAAGCACCTCAACCAAATCCCAAACAATTAATCTTATGGAATAGAAATATCTTTTGCTCACTTTTAAGTTTGTTTTATGAGAAAACAAATACCACATGGGATCATTATTTTAAACAAATTGTATTTAAGAGAATGTGTCTGGCAAATCTTCTGGAGCTATAAATTAGCTACTAATTTCTTTTGACTAAAGGCTGTGAAATGCCTTTCTGGGAATCATTGTGCATAGAGACATACCCCCCAAACTTCAAAAAATGGATTTCAGTGGGCTTGAACAGAAAAATGGGATCTTACTCAGTGTACCTGTTAATAAACTGAGGCTACTCAATGACCCAGGCTCATTCTATCTAACTACATAGATTTTCTGGATTTACAAAAGATGAGATTTTGAGAAAGAAAATGAGAAACGATAAGCCATTCACAGACATATAACTAGCAATTTGAAATCGGTGTTTAGACCATCTGATCTTTAATCCCCTCCTTTGTTCAGTCTCATTCCAGCCTCTGAAGTTCTCCCAGGTCCAGTCATTCCGTCTACTTACTGCTGTGCTCAATTTCTGCCCTCTGTTTCTCTAATGGAGTTTTCTTTTTGCTTTCAAGACTATCAACAACCCTTTTCAATATATATTTACTTTTTTTCATTTCCTTGTACAAGTTCCATCATTTCTTTCTTCTTCACTGTATTTTTCTTTAGTCACTTTTTTTGTTTGTGATATTTTCATATTTTTACTCTGCCTTATTTCTCTCCATGACACCTACTCTCACCCTTTATGTTATTCTCTAGAATGCTGTTAGATTTCCTACCTTTCTCTTTTGTTTTTACAAGCAACTTTAGCATAGAAAGGGCCATGAAGACTTGCCAATGTCAGGCTGGTTTGGCCTAGCACAGTACCTTGGCACACGACAGGCACTCAACCAATATCTGTTCAATGACTGCCTGAATGAATGAAAATAGAAATGACATCAGCATTTTTTGGGTACAATCTTAAGCAAAATTATAAACTAATAATTTCCACCCCCTTCAATTGTGTATCAATTTAACATTTCTTTAACTTAAGTTGATTTAAAAAAATATCTGTTTCATGTGGATCCAAATTGAGTGTACATGATGAGTAGGGCAAAGGTGTGCCCAGATTTTAACATCCCATCCTCAGTGACTGTAACAGTGACTTGCACAGAGGAGATGCTCAATAAATAGGTTTTTATGGAATGACTAAGAATGGACAACCTTCTACGTGTGACTCTCGATCTGTTATCAATGCTTGAATGGTTAACCATTATTGAGAAGACACCACTTCTGGACATTGTGACAACTGGCACAGCTTAGTAGCAAGGATTCTTAGTGTAAAGACTGTGGTTGGATTTCAAAGGGTCTGTTAATCCCCTGAAACAACATGTGACTTATGGGGAGAAAGTCCACAGATTTCTTAACATTTTCAAGGAGGTGTGTGACACTCATCCCCAAATTTCAGCATCACAGTGTATGACCAGAGTCTCCACACAGTAAGAGTAATTAGGAAGTCCTAAAAAACCAGAGGCTATGACATCAATGAGGGTTGAAAATTCCAACTCTGCCCCTTGTTGGCTGGGTAACTTCATTGGCTAAGTTTTAAAATCTTTCTTAGTTTCAGTTTCCTTATAATGAAATGGGGATGATAAAGACAAATCTCTAGACGTAGTGGAAACTGAATTTGAACCCAGATCTTTCTGGCTCTAAACCTAGACTCTTAACAACTACTATACTACTGTCATTAAATGAGATAATCAATGTGAAAATGTGTGATGAAAATATTTGTTAAAATATTTTTGTTGTTACTTTAACAAAAAGACAAATAACCACGAGGAAAAATCCACTGTAGAAATTCCTCTTTATTAAGTAATGTTCAAATTCAATACATGTTTGTCATTGTGACTATAAAACCAACCGCAAAATTTGGGGAAAGAGGTATAACCTATTGTGAAGTTGGATTAATATGGACTAAGGGGATTCCAGAGAGCCTGGGGTGAATTTATGACACAATTTTGACAGGGAAATGGATATAACTAGCTCACCTTTCATTCAAATGAAGGGCTGTCTGAGTCTTTTATACTTTATAGACAGAGGTGGTATATCAGCTACTCCTAAATATACAGCGCTCCCATTCTGGTAAGATCCAGCAGGAGTCAGGGTCCCATGTTAGTTGTGGTTGTCCTCTACCTCTACAAGACGCTGAAGGACAAGCCATCACAGAACACAGGAGATGCAGCTTTGTCCATTTCCAGAAGAAGGGTGACTTAGCGACCCTACAGAGAGGAGACTTGGCCTGGCTCCTTTTGGTAGTTTCCCAGTAGTTGTGAACAGATATATGCTCAGGTATTAGCTGTTTCACTGCATTGCTCTGACAAGTGACAAGTGGCAGTAATTAGATTTGCTTACATTAGAATTTATTCATTGCTTTTAACTTGGACCTTTTGTGGTTTGGGGATGTGTTTATTCACTGGGCTGGAGAATGAATGATCCCATCTGTGTTTCTCAGAGTCAGATCGGACCAATTTTCATCAAGTGGCTACTCTGTGACAGGCCCATACGTTATCTCACTTAACTCTCTTAACAACACGGTAAGGTTGACTATATCATGATCTTCATTTATCAGATAAGAAAACAGGTTCAGAGAAGACACCAAGTTGAGAACATTGCCCAACTGCACACAGCCGGAGAGTGGTAAAGCTGAGACACAAACCCAGGGCTTCTAATTCTACTTTCTATGACGCTTTCCTATGCTGTGCATTTGTGTAGCAGGATGGTATTTTAAAAATGGCATTCTGGCTGCCAGAAGGAGATCAAAATAAGTACTAAAGACAATATTATTAGAAGTGGAAGACTGGACTTGCTGAGAAATGTCTTTAATGCTACATTATAAGAAGACTGGTATTCAGCTTGATATGAATGTCTGCTAATATCATCTATTCCAAAAATATAGCATAAACACCTCTTGTGACCTGCTCAGGTAACAGAAGTTTGGGTCATTTTCAGCATCTACAGAGAATAAGGGGAAATTGTTGTGTTTAATACTGTTGCAAAATCATGGGGAACCTAAATTTTCTTGTTTTGTTTTATAAAGTAAATGTCTGGTCATAAATAACATTTAAAACAAACCTCAAAAGGTCTTGGCACCCACACCTTTTGGTTGTTAATGTGAACATCTGTGTAATACACCCAAGATTTGTATAGAGCAAAAGCAAGGCGGAAATAAACTTTTGGTGGGTATCTAATATTTACTAGCCATGCTCAAATACTTTGTTTCTTTAGATCCTTGGGAAAATCCTGTAAGTCAAATATTGATAGATTCATTTTAAACTAAATAAAATACAAACAAAACAGATTCAAAAGGTCAAGTAAAATTGCACAGTTGAGAAATGATGAAGGGAAGATTTGAACCCTGATCATGTTCTTCTCATTCTGTGATGCCGCCACATCAGATGATAGGGGCCACAGCAGGTGACATGAGCAGCGTAGAATACACAAAGATGATATTTTAAGGTATTTCCACCTGCGCCTTTCTTGGTGCAGGAAAATACAAGTCACTATAATCCAGTTACAGAATGTCAGAGATAGAGATCTTTTACAGACTATGCAGTCCAATCTTTGATTTACAGGTGAGGAAAATACACCTTAACTCTGAGTTCTTAACTCAGAAAAGTTAAGAAACTCGTGTAAGTTCACAGAGCTTGTGGCAGAGCAAGGAAAAGAGTCTGTGTCTCCTAAATCCCAATTCAGTGCTGTTTGTGTTACATCAGTATGAGTAACAGTTAAAATTAGAGCTGCACTATTTGTGCTCAAATTCCGACAGGGTGAGTAGGAAGTTACCCGCCCTCTCTGGACCTCAGCTTACTCAACCATAATATGAAGGTAATAGTACTTCATAGAGTTGGTTAAATGAGTTAATAGTGCAAAATGCTTAGATCAGTGCTTGCCCCACAATAAACACTCAAAGTGTTTAGCTATTATTAATCTCACCTTGCCTCCCAATGCCCAAGCCTAGTGCAGAAGCTTCTGGAGTGCTTGAATTGAAGGAGAAATAATATAAATAGTATAAAAAGGTAAGCTTTTCTTTAAGAGAATCATGAAGTGGTCCCCCTGGAGAGATGGGGCGGGGGGGATGGCACACAACTCACAGAATAAGTTCCACGAGGAATATCCACCTAAGAATCCATGAGGGCTGGAGGAGATGAGGTCCAGATAGGTCTCACAGACTGGTGGTAGACAGAGAAGCGAGCTTATGAAGCCGAGGAGTACAAACCAGCAGCCACCCTGGCATCCTGGCAGAGCTGTGATAGGAACCGAAGAGAACCTTCCACCTTGAACCAGAATGATCTCCTCTCCTTCCTTCCTTTCTCCCCCCTTTCCATGCTTCCTTCCTTCCTTGCATTCACAAAATGTTTTCTGAGTGACCACTATTGTGCCAAGCACTGGTATAATGGTGCACAAAATAAAGCTTCTACCCTCAGGTGCCTACTTTTTGGTGAAAGAGACAGAAATCAAACACACAAATATGTTACTATAACATCATAGGGTGAAAAGTGCTAGGTAGGGATAGAAAGTCATGGGAGGGGGTGTTCCTTTGTGGGGAGGGCAGCAGGGTGGTCGGTCACGGGTGCCTCTCTGAGGAGTGATGTTAGTGAGCAGAGATCTGAATGAAGTGAAGGAATTAGCCATCTGACTGGCTGGAGAAAGAATATTCCAGACTGAGGTAAGAGCACACACAAACTTCTGGTGGGAGAGAGCTGGGGGTGATTTGTGGACTAAGAAGAAGGCCAGTGTGGTTGAGGCAGAGAGAGCAGGAAGTGTAGGCAGGGACCACATCACAGAGGGCTTGTGGACTGAGGCACGGGCTAAACCATGGTGAAGGTTCATTAGTCCACCAAACCGTGTGTACTCCAGGGTTGTGCTGGGTAACCTACCCCACTTCCAAAGCATGTGCTTGGCAATTGCTTCTTAGTACTAATAGGTAAAGGGTACAAACTTTTAAAAAGTGTGCAGATTAGCCAATTTCTGTGTGCCTAAAGTGAAAAATAATTGTGACTATAAGAAAAAAGAAGGAAATGCATTTGATATGTTCCAGGTACTGGAGACTCATATTATGTTAATAACATGTTCAACATATTACCCTATTGACTGATGTTTAATTCAAGCTGAAAAACATTTTTCCCAATGAGGCAGCCTGGGGGATGGGTGGGTAGGGTGAGGATTGTGACAGGGCAGGGATGAATTCAGAAGGGCACTTTCCAAAAGCATAGTTATTGGAATTGGGAATGCTGAGTCACTCTGGAGGTCCTTGGGGAGGTAGTTACTAGAGTCTCCTGGAGTTTTTCCATTTGGCTTCTGAAAAAGCAGTAAAGACACGGCGCCTGGGCTAACCCTTCTAGTGATTCACTGGAAACAGCTTGTCTAGGCAGGGGTTCTAAGTTAAAGCAAGAGCATGTACAAACTAGACCACAAAAGAGCCCGGCTAGGTGCTCTTTTTCTTTTGTGATTACAAGGATATCAGCTGGATATACCCACCAAACCATAGGTGATGGGAGCAGAGAGGCTACTGTCACAAAGTCTTACATAAAGAAATCTCAGCGTCCATCAGACACATTTCAGATAAAGAATAGAAGACGTAGTTTATGTAAGTGCCACAAAACTTCACTAACAAAATGCACACAGTTCAGGAAAACATTTATTATGAAAATGGAAGCAGAGAAAGGCACATGCTAAATCATATTCACTTTGGTAAACAATAGTGGAACATAAATTGATAAAGGTTCGCAATTGAGAAACAGTTGCTCATTTGTAGTTGGAGATTTAAAGGCTTTTTATTTATTTTTTTGTTTTCCCTTGAAGTAATTAGCAACTAGACCTACTAAGGTATTTTCTTTTCATGTCTGGTATACAATGGCTTCAAAGTCAAGGCAAGGTTGGATTGTAAGGAAGTGAACGAGAAAGTTGAAGGAAAATATCGACATTTCTCAAACAATGAAAATGCATCAGTGTATGTGAGCATCTTTAGCTAGCAATAACACAGCGAAAACAAATAATGTAAGCAAAAGCTACAACAGTATCATTGGCTATTCACAGTATGTATTCTCTGTTGTACAATAAAATTCTAGAGGCAAAGGTTTAAAGTGAATGAAAATTATCAGTTCTAAATATTTGAAAATTCCAGCTGCTCGGAGAATATTTTTAGTATGCTGTCAGTGCCCTAAATGTAAAATTTTAATTTTATTGAGAAAATCTTGTTCAATCTTTTAAGAAATTTGCATTTCACTGCAGAGATGGAACATAGCATCCTTGGCTAAGTTACTTTCTATAGAAGTCAGCACCATTTTGTGGTATGTGATTAGCACATTCTAAAGGCAAAGATTCCAGAAAGTTTAAATTTAGTTGGGAAAAAATGAGGGTATTTATCCATTCATATATAAGTATGAAAATGCAAGCTTCACTTGCAATGTGTTTAAATGCCATTATTAAATAGAAATCCTGAGATGTGATCACCAAACTCATATTTCACATTTAGAAAGCAAATAAAAAGAGGTTGTCCTACAATTAATAAAATAGATCTGATACCAAAAAATGATTGTTGTAGAACAAAAAACTCTTTTGCTTTGAGAAAAGTAAGATACCATTCTTGATGGATATTCTAGGTCAGTAGAGACTGGAGAATCAAAGTATCACTCCAAAACTTCTAGTTTTCTAAAATAAAATTCAAATATCTAAACAGTAGTTTATATTTCATGTTCATATGGTCAATAGACATTATTGGTTGCTTAAGAAAGGACTTGGTTAGTGATGATCTAGAGACTGATATGGACTCAATAATATTCAAGATATAGTTTTAATTGATGAGCTCATCAAATTAGGTTACAGGATGGAATATAGGAGAGATATCAAATATCTATAAGGAGATATAGATATCAAGTATCTATAAAATAAGAAATATCTATAAGAATATGGTATATTCTCATACCAGAAAAAATATAGTCCAATTTGTTTTAATCTATCTATGTGTGTATATTTAAAGTAGATTTTTTCTTAGACATCATATAGTTGGGTATTGCTTTTTAAATTTTTTGGATCCAATCTTTGTCTTTCAATTTACGTTTAATGTAGTTATTGATATGGTTGAATTTAAATTTATTATCTTGCTATTTGTTTTCTACTTATCCCATCATTTTTTACTCCTTCCCCCCTCAGTTTCCATATTCTTTTGTATTGACTATTTCTTTTAATATTACATTTTATCTCCACTATTGGCTTATTAGATATACCTTTGTTATATTTATTTATTTTTAGTTGTTGCCCCAAAGTTTGCAGCATGAATTTTTAGCTTATCACAGTCTATCTTTAAATAATATACCACTTAATGTATAAAACATGATCCTTACAACAGTTATACTTCAAGTCCCCCATCCTTCCTGCTATTGTTATCATACATTTTACTTCTATATATGATTTTTAAAAACCCTGATACATCATTATTATTTTTGCTTTAAATGGTCAAATATCTTTTATATAAATTTTTCAAATGAGAAAAAAGTATTTTATATTTACCCATATATTTACCATTTCCAACACTTCATTTCTTTGTGTAGATTTGAGTTTCTATCTAGTATCATTTTTTTTCTAACAGAAGAACTTCCTTTAACGTTCCTTTCAGTGTACATCTGCTGGCAAGAAATTATTGCAGATTTTCTTTGCCTAAAGTAGTTTTATTTCACTTTTATTTTTGTTTTTTTTGTTTTTTTTTAAATTTTATTTTGTCGATATACATTGTAGCTGATTATTGCTCCCCATCACCAAAACCTCCCTCCCTTCTCCCTCCCCCACTCCCCCCGAACAATGTCCTTTCTGTTTGCTTGTTGTATCAACTTCAAATAATTGTGGTTATATCTTCTTCCCCCCCCCCCCAGTTTGTGTGTGTGTGTGTGTATGTGTGTGTGTGAATTTATATATTAATTTTTAGCTCCCTCCAATAAGTGAGAACATGTGGTATTTCTCTTTCTGTGCCTGACTTGTTTCACTTAATATAATTCTCTCAAGGTCCATCCATGTTGTTGCAAATGGCAGTATTTCATTCGTTTTTATAGCTGAGTAGTATTCCATTGTGTAGATGTACCACATTTTCCGTATCCACTCATCTGATGATGGGCATTTGGGCTGGTTCCAACTCTTGGCTATTGTAAAGAGTGCTGCGATGAACATTGGGGAACAGGTATACCTTCGACTTGATGATTTCCATTCCTCTGAGTATATTCCTAACAGTGGGATGGCTGGGTCGTATGGTAGATCTATTTGCAATTGTTTAAGGAACCTCCATACCATTTTCCATAGAGGCTGCACCATTTTGCAGTCCCACCAACAATGTATGAGAGTTCCTTTTTCTCCGCAGCCTCGCCAGCATTTATCGTTCATAGTCTTTTGGATTTTAGCCATCCTAACTGGGGTTAGATGGTATCTCAATGTGGTTTTGATTTGCATTTCCCGGATGCTGAGTGATGTTGAGCATTTTTTCATATGTCTGTTGGCCATTTGTATATCTTCCTTAGAGAAATGCCTACTTAGCTCTTTTGCCCATTTTTTAATTGGGTTGCTTGTTTTCTTCTTGTAAAGTTGTTTGAGTTCCTTATATATTCTGGATATTAATCCTTTGTCAGATGTATATTTTGCAAATATTTTCTCCCACTCTGTTGGTTGTCTTTTAACTCTTTTAATTGTTTCTTTTGCTGTGCAGAAGCTTTTTAGTTTGATATAATCCCATTTGTTTATTTTTCCTTTGGTTGCCCGTGCTTTTGGGGTCGTATTCATGAAGTCTGTGCCCAGTCCTATTTCCTGAAGTGTTTCTCCTATGTTTTCTTTAAGAAGTTTTATTGTCTCAGGGTGTATATTTAAATCCTTAATCCATTTTGAGTTGATTTTATTATACGGTGAGAGGTATGGATCTAGTTTCATTCTCCTGCATATCGATATCCAGTTATCCCAGCACCACTTGCTGAAGAGGCAGTCCCTTCCCCAGTGAATAGGCTTGGTGCCTTTGTCAAAGATCAGATGGCAGTAAGTGTGTGGGTTGATTTCTGGATTCTCTATTCTATTCCATTGGTCAGTGTGTCTGTTTTTATGCCAGTACCATACTGTTTTGGTTCTTATAGCTTTGTAGTATAGCTTAAAGTCAGGTAGTGTTATGCCTCCAGCTTTATTTTTTTTGCTGAGCATTGCTTTGGCTATTCGTGGTCTTTTATTGTTCCATATAAATGTCTGAATAGTTTTTTCCATTTCTGAGAAAAATGTCTTTGGAATTTTGATGGGGATTGCATTGAATTTGTATATCACTTTGGGTAGTATGGACATTTTCACTATGTTGATTCTTCCAATCCAAGAGTATGGGATATATTTGCATCTTCTTGTATCCTCTCTAATTTCTCTCAGCAGTGGTTTGTAGTTCTCATTATAGAGATTTTTCACCTCCTTGGTTAACTCAATTCCTAAGTATTTTATTTTTTTGGTGGCTATTGTAAATGGGCAGGCTTTCTTGATTTCTCCTTCTGCATGTTCACTATTGGAGAAAAGAAATGCTACTGATTTTTGTGTGTTGATTTTGTATCCTGCTACTGTGCTGAAATCATTTATCAATTCCAACAGTTTTTTTGTAGAGGTTTTAGGCTGTTCGATATATAGGATCATGTCATCTGCAAAGAGGGACAGTTTGACTTCATCTTTTCCAATCTGGATGCCCTTTATTTCCTTCTCTTCTCTGATTGCTCTGGCTAGTACTTCCAACACTATGTTGAATAGGAGTGGTGAGAGTGGGCATCCTTGTCTAGTGCCTGTTCTTAAAGGAAAAGCTTTCAGCTTTTCCCCATTCAGGATGATATTGGCTGTGGGTTTGGCATATATGGCTTTAATTATGTTGAGATACTTTCCCTCTATACCTAACTTTTAGAGGGTCTTTGTCATGAATGAGTGCTGAACTTTATCAAATGCTTTTTCAGCATCTATAGAGATGATCATATGGTCCTTGTGTTTGAGTTTATTAATATGGTGTATCACATTTATTGATTTGCGTATGTTGAACCAACCTTGCATCCCTGGGATGAATCCCACTTGATCGTGATGAATAATTTTTCGTATGTGTTGCTGTATTCTGTTTGCTAGTATTTTAGTGAAGATTTTTGCATCTATATTCATCAAGGATATCGGCCTGTAGTTTTCTTTTTTGGTTATATCTTTACCTGGTTTTGGTATCAGGATGATGTTTGCTTCATAGAATGAGTTTGGGAGATTTGCGTCCGTTTCAATCTTTTGGAATAGTTTGTAAAGAATCGGTGTCAATTCCTCTTTGAATGTTTGGTAAAATTCTGCTGTGAATCCATCTGGTCCTGGGCTTTTCTTTGTTGGGAGCCTTCTGATAAGAGCTTCAATCTCTTTTATTGTTATTGGTCTGTTCAAATTTTCTACGTCTTCACGGTTCAGTTTTGGGAGCTTGTGTGTGTCCAGAAATTTATCCATTTCCTCCAGATTTTCAAATTTGTTGGCATATAGTTGTTTATAGTAGTCTTGAATGATTCCTTGTATTTCAGATGAATCAGTTGTAATATCGCCTTTTTCATTTCTAATTTTTGTTATTTGAGTCTTCTCTCTTCTTTTTTTTGTTAGCCATGCTAATGGTTTGTCAATTTTATTTATCTTTTCGAAAAACCAACTTTTTGATTCGTTGATCTTTTGAATTGTTTTTTGCTTTTCAATTTCATTCAGTTCTGCTCTGATCTTAATGATTTCTTTCCGTCTGCTAACTTTAGGATTGGATTGTTCTTGTTTTTCTAGTTCTTTAAGGTGAAGTGTTAGGTTGTTCACTTGCCATCTTTCTATTCTTCTGAAGTGAGCATTTAATGCAATAAATTTTCCCCTCAATACTGCTTTTGCAGTATCCCACAGGTTTTGGTATGATGTATCATTGTTTTCATTAGTTTCAATAAACTTTTTGATTTCCTGCTTGATTTCTTCTTGGACCCATATGTCATTAAGTAGAATGCTGTTTAATTTCCATGTGTTTGTATAGTTTCCAGAGTTTCGTTTGTTATTAATTTCTAGTTTTAATCCATTGTGGTCTGAGAAGATACATGGGATAATTCCAATTTTTTTGAATTTATTGAGACTTGATTTGTGACCTAATATGTGATCTATCCTGGAGAATGATCCATGTGCTGATGAGAAGAATGAATATTCTGAGGTTGTTGGGTGGAATGTTCTGTAGATATCTGCCAATTCCAATTGGTCTAGAGTCTTGTTTAGATCTTGTGTTTCTCTACTGATTCTTTGCCTAGATGATCTGTCTAATATTGACAGTGGAGTGTTCAGGTCCCCTGCTATTATGGTATTAGTGTCTATTTCCTTCTTTAGGTCTAATAGAGTTTGTTTTATAAATCTGGCTGCTCCAACATTGGGTGCGTACATATTTATGATTGTTATGTCTTCTTGATGGATCAGTCCTTTTATCATTAAGTAGTGTCCCTCATTGTCTCTTTTTATGGTTTTTAGTTTAAAGTCTATTTTGTCAGATATAAGAATAGCCACTCCAGCTCGTTTTTCTTTTCTGTTTGCATGGTAAATCTTTTTCCATCCTTTCCCTCTTAGTCTGTGTGAATCTTTATGGGTGAGGTGGGTCTCTTGTAGGCAGCATATAGTTGGGTCCTGCTTTTTGATCCAGTCAGCCAGTCTGTGTCTTTTAATTGGGGAATTTAAGCCTTTAACATTAAGAGTTGTTATTGAAAGGTGTTGATTTATTCCTAGCATTTTATTGGTTGTTTGGTTGTCTTAGGTGTCTTTTGTTCCTTGCTTTCTGATTTACTGTTTGGTTTCTTTGTTTGTTGGTTCCTTAGGTTGTAGATAGTGTTTTTGTTAGCTTGTTTTCTCTTCATGAATGCCATTTTTATTGTACTAGCGGGTTTAGATTTTTCTTAGGTTTTTATGGCAGTGGTAGTTATTTTTCAGGAACCAAACCCAGTACTCCCTTGAGGATTTCTTGTAAGGGTGGTCGTGTGGTAGTGAACTCCCGCAGTTTTTGTTTCTCTGAGAAATATACTATTTGCCCCTCATTTCGGAAGGATAGCCTTGCAGGGTAGAGTATTCTTGGCTGGCAATCTTTGTCTTTTAGTATTTTGAAAATATCATCCCATTCCTTTCTAGCTTTTAGGGTTTGTGATGAAAAGTCTGATGTTAACCTGATTGGGGCTCCCTTATAGGTGATTTGACGCTTCTCTCTTGCAGCTTTTAAGATTCTCTCTTTGTCTCTGAGTTTTGCCAATTTGACTATGACATGTCTTGGAGAAGGCCTTTTTGGGTTGAATACGTTTGGAGATCGTTGAGCTTCCTGGATCTGAAGATCTGTGATTTTTCCTATACCTGGGAAGTTTTCTGCCACTATTTTGTTGAATATGTTTTCAATGGAATCTCCATTTTCCTCCCCTTCTGGAATACCCATGACTCGGATATTTGAGCGCTTGAGGTTGTCTGATATCTCTCTCAGATTTTCTTCCATGTCCTTGATTCTTTTTTCTCTCTTTTTGTCTGCTTGTGTTATTTCAAACAGCCCATCTTCAAGTTCAGAGGTTCTCTCTTCAACTTCGACAAGCCTGCTGGTTAAACTCTCCGTTGTGTTTTTTATTTCGCTGAATAACTTCTTCAGTTCAGCAAGTTCTGCTACATTTTTTTTCAGGACATTGATTTCCTTGTATATTTCCTCTTTCAGATCCTGTATACTTTTCCTCATTTCATCATGATGTCTAGCTGAGTTTTCTTGTATCTCATTCAGTTTCCTTAGAATTATCACTCGAAATTCCTTGTCAGTTATTTCAAGGGCTTCTTGTTCTATAGGATCTAGAGTATGAGATTTATTAACTTTTGGTGGTGTACTTTCTTGATTTTTTGTATTTCTGGTGTCTTTTTTTTGGTGTTTATTCATTGTGGCAGGGGGTTTCACAGTCCACCGGTTTGAGACTAATGACTAACTAGGATGTTGCTGTGGTTGCCAATTTGGTATGGCTCCCTCCGTGACTGCTCAGTTGGCCTCTAGTGTCTTGTGTGTGTGGTTGCCTCGGGTCTTGGGCTTCTCCGGGGATCCACCTTTCTGGTCAGCTTGTACTCTGCTGGGCTGGTGGATCACGTACCACAGGGTGTGTGATCTCTGTTGAGCTTTCACTTTCTGTACAGGACTTCTCCCCGTTCCGTGTGCTCTGGCCCAGGCTGTTAGATCATGCAGTGGCGACCCCACCGGGTGTGTGGTTTCTGTCGAGTCTCCGCCTCCCTGGCCGCACGTCTCCCCCCTCTGTGCACACTGTGCTGGGCTGGGGTGTGTCTTCTGCACCCTTCGTCTATCAGCTGGGCCTTCAAGACCCTGCTCAGCACTGCCTCGCCCAGGAAGTCTACCAGGTTTCTGCTAGGCACAGACGACCGGTCTCTCTGGGTGCCTTTGTAGCACTGTGTAGATCTTTCTCGGGTCTTGTTCACCTTTGTATCCCCCCTGTATAAACCAAGTCTAGTGCCCGCCTGCAGCCTGCTCTCCGGCAGTTTCAAGCGGACCTGGGAGCTCTCCTACCACACTATTCCCAACCAGAAATTCGTTAGGCTTTTTTCCAAACTGGTGGTCGCAGAGATGGTATCTGCCTCCCAGTAACAGGAAGTTTACCGGGGCCGGAGTCCAGGGTGTGGGGGAGTGACAGTCGGCCCGCCCGTACTTCCTAGCCCTCCCGACACTGGTCAGGACGCCCCACACCCCCAGCCCCGCCAGAGAACTGCGGAGGGAGTGGGAGAGGAGGCCGGCCCGCAGGGTCCGGAAAGCCCCGCGCCAGGCCAAGCAAATGGGCTCAGTGATGGCCGAGCAGGGCGGAGCTGCCCGCACCTGGGAAAATGGAGGCAGCACCGGGGCAGTGAGTGGCCTGGTGGTGCAGGCGGGAGCCGCGTGGGCATCCACCCCCCGAACAGAGCTGTGCCAGGGATCACTCACAGTGCTGTGCCAGGTCGGGCGCTCGCTCTGTCTCTGGTTTGTTGCCTTCCGTGTTCTCGGCGCTGCCGCCTCGGGGCTGTTCAGTCGCGGCGCCGCTCGGGCGCTCCCAGGAATCTTCTTTAATGCCGGCCTGAAACCTCGAATCCTAAATAGGGCAGCTGGCCGCCTTCAGCGCGACCCCGGCCTCCGGGATCCTGGCTGCATCCACCGCAGCCCTGGCGCCGTGTTCCCTGTTTCAAGACTCGCTTTTGCAGCTAAGAATCAGTTCTTTTCCTGCTCCACACTTCAAAGCTGTTGTCTGTAAATGAGGCAGCCTCTCCTGCCGGGGGCAAAGTGGCGTTGAGCCCCCACGACCGGCCAGCAGCAGCAGTCCTCCCTTAAGAGATGGCCAGAGGAAGGTCCACAAGTTTCCCGGCTGCCTGAGGCCCAGTGGCCACCTTTTCCACCTCAGCTACTCCGCGCCAGCCGCCGCAGCCGCCGCCATCTTGAAACGAGGGCACTTTTATTTTTGAAGGATATATTTATTGGATATAAGACCTAAATGGACTGTTTTCTCATACAGAATCGTAAAGATGTTGTTTCATCATCCTCTGCTTCCATAGTCCATGACAAGAAGCCTGCAGAATTTCTTATTTTTATTCCTCTACATGTAATGTGTCTCTTTTCTCTAGATGCTTTTAGGAGATTTTTGGCAATTTGATTATGCTGTGCCTTGGTGTAAGCTCTATGTGTGTATGCATGCATCCTGCTTGGAGTTTGTTGGATTTTTTAGATCTGTGGGTTTATAGGTCTTATATCAAATTTAGAAAATTTTGGTGGCTGTTATCTCTTCAAATATTCCCCCCATCCATTTTTCAACATTTGCATTTTTTTCCAATAATACATTTTAGACTGCTTGATATTATTCCTCAGGTCACTGAGGCTCTGTTTCTTCACCATGGTTTTTTTCTACATACTTCATTTTGGATGATTCTATTGCTACGTCTTCAAGTTCATGAACTCTTTTCATTTGAGTGTCTTATTCACTCAAACAGTATGGTCCAATTTTCATGTCAGATATTGATTTTTTTCATCTCTAGAAAATCCACTTGGGCTTTAAAAAATATCTTCCATTTCTCTCTTCATATTCATGTTTTCCTTTAAATACTTGCATATAGTAATAAGTATTTTAACATCTTTGTCTGCTAGTTCCATTATCTCTGACATTTGTGGGTCTGTTTCTATTTAAAATTTTTTCTTCTGGTGTATGTAATATTTTTTGCATCTTGTCATGAATAATTTTTGATAGGATGCTGAAGATTATAAATGCTACATAGATTGTTTGGATTTTGACATTCTCCAAAAGTATTGATTTTTGTTTTGGCAGGAAACTAAATTATTTGTTGATCAGTTTGATTACTTCAAATTCTCTTTAAAGCTCTGCTAGAGTGAGTCTAGAGTAGTCTTCTCTCTAGGACTAGTTCAGTCTACTGTTAAGGCAAGACTGCTTTGGAGTCTCCACTTAATGCCCCAGGTAATTATAGAGGACTCTCTTCATTGACTGGTCAGAGATCCAATGTCTTCCCCCCTTGTGCAAATTCTGAAAATTGTCTTTATTACACATCCTTGGTTTTCTTTGTCTACCTTATAGAATTTCACTCTACTCATGCATGGCCTAGTACTCAGCATGAACTATGCAGATTTTTGGAGCTTTTATTTTATTTTTTTAAATAGCCCTTTACTTTCTGGATCTTTGCTGAAACTTTCAGCCTCATTCTCCCCAGACTATAATCTCTGTCTTCTGAGTCAGCAAGAAAACCCATCCAAGCTCTTTTGGGTTACCCTTACCTCTGCTCATGGTCCATAAATTGCCCCCAGGCAGAAACCTGGGGGCAATTGTAGAAATCACTTAATTTGTTTCCTTTCTCTCAGTGATCACAGCCCTATGCTGCCTATAGTGCAATATCTGAAAGCAGTTGCTTCATATAATCTATCCTATTTATAATGAGAAGTTAATGACAGATCTTGATACTCCATTATGGGCAAAAGCATAAGTCCCAATTCTTTTTTAGATAGTCTTAGATGAAACAGTTCCTACAGAAACCATGAGAATGTAAATGATTGTATCATAATTCCTGAAGAAAACCCCTGTTCAGTTAATGTCAAATGTGTATTATTTAATTAAGTTGACATTACTAATATTTGTATCTTGTTTTTTTTTCCCCCTGTGCAATAATGTTTATTTATTTATTTATTTATTTATATTTATTTATTTTTTAAAAATTTTATTTTGTCGATATACATTGTGGTTGATTATTGTTGCCCATCACCAAAACCTCCCACCCTCCTCCCTCCCCCTCCCCCCCAACAATGTCCTTTCTGTTTGCTTGTCATATCAACTTCAAGTAATTGTGGTTGTTATATCTTCTTCCCCCCCCGCGGTTTTGTGTGTGTGTGTGTGTGTGTGAATTTATATATTAATATTTGTATCTTGTTAAAAGAGGCTACTTTAATCTGCTGAGATACTGAAATGAGTACCTCAAAGAAAGGGGCATCTGATACAAAGTAGCAGTTAATCATCAGTAATCAATTATTAATTAAATGGCTACTTCATGAAGGGTATTGAACTGGGCTCCAGGTACAGTATTTTGTTGAAGTCATCACTCCACTCATTTTTTGGTAGAAAAGTCTATGGGGGTAATTATATAGAGAAAGAAATATGGTTTTTCAAAGAT
Source organism: Cynocephalus volans (assembly GCF_027409185.1). Lineage (NCBI taxonomy): Eukaryota > Metazoa > Chordata > Mammalia > Dermoptera > Cynocephalidae > Cynocephalus > Cynocephalus volans. The sequence goes on along the minus strand of NC_084471.1, from coordinate 24,727,928 downwards.
CTTGTCACTGATATAACTGGAATGTAATGTCATGCATAAATCAATACTCATAAATCAATACGTTAAAATGGTTTTTATTAAATATTTACTAGATACAAAAGAATATTTATAAAATATACGTAAGTTTTAAAGTAATGTTTCTGAAATGTTAATGTGCAAACAAATCATCTGGGATCTTGCTAAAATGCAGATTCTGAATCAGGCAGTCTGGGGCGGGACCTTTTCTGTATTTCTGACAAAATCCCAGGCGGATGCCAATGTTTCTGCTCTGAAGACTATCCTTTGAGTAGCAAGAATAAAAGGACTGATAATATGATTATCATCAGTATACTCATTACCAGCCTAAGATAAAGAACATTGTCATTACCTCTGATGTCCTCTGTGTGCCCCTCCTGATTCCATCCCCTTGCCTTCCTCTTAGAGGTAACTACTCTCCTGAATTTTTTAAATCATTTTTTTCTTAATGGTTTCACTTTTCTTAATAGTTTTACCACATATGCTTTATGTCCCTAAATATATATTGTTAGGTTTTACATAGTTTTGAATGCAAGAGCCTAATATAAAGGAAATCATTTGTATATCCTCTTTTCCATTTTTTTTTTTGCACTGCATTATGTTTCTTAGGTTCATTCATATTGTTTTGTATAACTTTAGTTTGTTTATTTTCATTGCTGTCTGAAATTCAATTGGTCGAATATACACAATTTATCTATTTTACTGTGATGGATTTTGGAATTTTAGTTTTATACTGCCACAAAAATACTTGTATAAGTTACTAGTGCACATATGTAAGACTTAGTCAGGTTATATACATAGATGTTGAACTGCTACTTCATAGTATATGCATATGTTCCACTTTAGTAGATAATGCCAAATTGTTTTCTAGAGTGGTTTTTTTGATTTAATTCTACCAACTGTGTATAAATGTTCTGGTTGTTCCTCATCTGTATTGGCTTTATATTGCTGCATAACAAATTGTCACATACTTAGTGGCTTAAAACAACACCCATACTTTAGATCATGGCTCCATAGGTCAGAAGTTCAGGTGGGCTTGGCTGGGTTCTCTGCTTAATCAAAAATCAAAGTGTCAGCTGGGCTAGACTCTTCTCTGGAGGCTTCGTGGAATAGTCTGCTTCTGAGCTCATTCAGGTTGTTGGCAAAATTCAGTTACTTGCAGTTGTAGAACTAAAGTCTCATTCTCTTGCTGGCTGTTAGCTTCTGGGGACCTCTCCCAGTTCTTCGATGCCACTCTCAGATCCTTGTGCCATAGCCCCCTCCATTCACCAGTGGAGAATCTCCTTTGCATTAAATTCCTCTCGTGTCAAATTTCTCTGAGCTGGAGAAAACTCCCAGCTCTTAAGGGGGCTCATATAATTAGATTAGGCACACCCAGGTAATCTCCCTTTTGCCATGTAATGTATCATAATCACAGGAATAATACTAGGATAAAGGTTGTGGGGACCAGCTATAGAATTCTGCCTACCACACTTTACTGGTAGCCAAACTGACTCCCACAATTCACTACCCTCCCCTAAGCAAAATATATTCACCACTTCCCAAGGTTCCCAATGTTTTCATCCCATTACAGCATCAGTTCAAAGTCTAAAAATATCAATAATCTAAATCATAATCAAAATCTAAAAATATCAATAATCTAAACCAGATAGAATATAAAAAGGTGTCACTAATCCAAAGTAGTGTTGAAATTTAGTGGGGCAAATACCAGTCAAAAAAAACTCCATAAAGTTTCCAGGCCTGAGAATAATCTTCCTTGGCTCTCAGCTCCACATTCTGGCCTCTTGGTTCCACCCTCTGAGTTATCTTTCCTTTTCCATAAAGGGTAGCTGAATAGTTTTATCAGCTTGCTTCTTGATGTAGAATTTGGATAGGTCTGAGAGCCTCCTTTCATTTTATATACTCTCTGTTCCTTTTAGTCCATCAGGTAGTGCTGATATGATTTTCTTGAGAACTTTGTGGGTCTCCTGTGGATGTCACAGGGATTTACTGCATTTGTATAGAAGCCACACCCACAGATATTTTTGAGATAATCTCTATTTTTGGCTCCTGCTGAGAGGGACAGCACCCTTAGGCTTCCTAGAGGTCTTCTGGTTTGATTGAAAAGGTCTTTGATTGAAAGGAACACTCTTAATCTCCTGAGAGGGTATCATGTGGTAAAATGCTCTAGCCTTTTGATATTTCTGAGTTTTCAGCAAAGAGTTCTACAGTACACATTCAGACTTTTCATCATGTCACTGTTTCAGCAGCCATTTCTGACTTTTAGCCATCTCTTTTTGCCATCTGTATAGACTTAGAATTTCCAAAATCACACACCAAGTTTCTTTTTGTTTAAAAGTTCTTCCTTCAATTTATTTCTCTCTTACAATTTACTATAAGCAGCAAGAAGAAACCAGGCTGCAGCTTCAATACTTTTCTTGGAAATATCCTTAGCTATATATTCAAGTTTGCTTACAAATTCTACTTTCCACATAACTGCAGGATGCAACTTTTCTAACTTGTCAGCCACTACATAACAAGAATCTCTTTTCCTCCATTTCCAATAACATGTTTCTCTCTCCTAAGTTCTCTCTGCTAGCATTATTAAAGTCCAGATTTGTTACTTATTTGTATTTTTATATGTACATGGGGTTCCTTGTAGACAAACATATTGAGGTCTATCTTTTATTTAGTATGACAAGCTCTGCTTTTTGAGAAAGCATTTAGGCCAATTTTGTTTAGTGTAATTATCAATATTTTGAGTTTAATCTATCAACTTGCTGTTTCTTTTCATGTTTCCAATTTGTTCTTTGGTCCCTTTTTCTCTATTCCTGCCTTTTCTGATAAATGTCTTTATGATTCCATTTTCATTTCCAGTATTGGAGTATTACTTATACATTTTTGTTTTATTATTTTTAGTGATTGCTCTAGGGTTTACATTATGTACCTTATAACACTCTACCTTCAACTAATATAATAATGTATATTATTTCACATATCGTGAAAAACCCTTATAACAGTATACTTCCATTTCTCTCTTCTACCCTTTGTGACATTGTTATACATTTTACTTCTAATACATTATAAACCTCTCAACAAATTGTTTACATTTTTGATTTAGACATACTTATACTGTTTTAAAAAGTAATTGTAAGAAAACATGTCTAATATTTATCCACACTTAACATTTCCAGTACTCTTCATTTCTTTGTGTAGATTCCAATTTCTATCTAGTGTCATATTTCTATTGCCTGAAGAACTTCCTTGAGTGTTTCTTTTAGCACAGGTCTACTGTTAATAAATTTTCTCTGTTTTTGTTTATGTGAAAAAGTTTATTTTGCCTTTAGATTTCAAAGATATTTTGCTGGTTATAGAATTCTGTGTTGACAGTTTTCTTTTTCTTTCAGCACTCTAAATATGCCATTCCATTGTTTTTTGGCTTACCTATTTTTAACAATAAGTTTGTAATAATTCTTTTCGTTGTTCTATGTGTAATGTTTCTATTTTTTTTTTTTTTTGGCTGTCTGCAAGAGTTTTTCTTTAACTTTGGTTTTCATCAATTTGTCTATAATGTGTCAAGCAGTATTTTTCTTTGTATTAATCCTGCCTGCTATTCTGCATGCTTCTTGATCTGTGGTTTGTTACCTTTCATTAATTTTAGAAATTCTCAGTCATTACTACTTCAGACATTTCTTCTGTGTGTTTCTGTCACTTTTCTTTTTCTAGCACTACAATCCTTGTGTGTTTAGACCACAGCTCTTGGATGCCCTGTTGTGTCTTTCTCATTATTTTGTCTCTCAGTGTTTCAGTTTAGATCATTTTTATTGACTTTTATTCAAATTCTCTAATCTAGTCCTCTGCTCTGTCTAGTCTGATAATGAGCCCATCCATCAAAAGGGGTTCATCATCTCTGACATCATGTTTTTCCTTTAAAATATTCACATTTGACTCTTTAAAAGTCTCCCTCTCTTTGCTGCAATTTCCCACCCTTTCATGTTTACTGTCCACCTATATCTACTGTCTACTAGATCTTTTAACACTTGAATCATAGTTATTTTAAAGTCTGTCTAAAATTTTTATCTGGGCCATCCCTAGGTCTAATTTTGTCGACTTCTTTATCCTTTGAAATGAATAATTTTTTTCTTGCCTTTTTTTGGTTGTATTATATTTTTGATTAAATGCTAGATTGTGTATAAAAGAACAGTAGAGAGTGAGGTAAATAGTATTTTCACCCAGCAATGCACATGCTTGTTCCTGTGTCAGGTAAACATTCAGAATCTTAAATAAGAATTGATTACTTTTCTCTGAAATAAGATATATGGAGTATAAGATGAATAAGAGAAGGTCACAATTTAAAACTTAAAACTTCATTGAAGTTAAAGATAAAATATTGAATTCAGGAACAAATGTTCCTAAAATATTTCATCACATTGAATATTTTAGAACAATAGTTAAAATAATATTTATATGGCATATAAAGAGGTTTTGACTTTTTCTTGAAATAGTAGTAAGACAATAACAAAAATAACATCCCATATTTGTAAAGTGACCAGGAGTGATGCTTTTATATCCACTATCACATCTAATAGCTGAAAATCTCACTGACTGAAGAATCTAATGTACTTGTTAAGGGTATTAACTATTTCATTTAATATTTAACATTGACTTCCTTCCAGTGTGCTAAGCATTGAGAATATACACATGACTAAAATATTTTGAGAGGTTCACAGTTTAGCTGAGGCATAGCAAAGGAGAAAAGTACAGTTGAGCCTTGAACAACACAGGTTTGACTGTGTGGATACACTTATACGTGGGTTTTTTGAATAAATAAATACAGAACACATATATAATACATATATGAAATATGTGTTAATCAACTGTTTATGTTATCAGTAAGACCTCCAGTCAACAGTAGGCTATTAGTAGTTAAGTTTTGGGGGAGTCAAAATTAATACACAGATTTTTGACTGCATGGGTAGTCAGCACTCCTAATCCCTGTGTTGTTCAAGGGTCAACTGTAATTATAAAGCAAAGTGATAAGTGCTACAGAAATGTATTCACAAGGGACTGTGGGAGAGGGTACTCTCTGTAGGTAGGAGGGAATTATAATAGTTTAAGTTTAGACTATCAAAGCATCATATCCCTGGGCAATAGTGATTTGCTCAGCAGTGGACACAGGAGTCGAGGTAAGGCTATTAGGTCCAACAACAACTGTTTAGGGATGTTTACTTGTGCAAACAAGAAAAAAGTGGACTGTTTGCCCTAAATTATGATAGCAGAGATCTGAGTTCCTGATAGTCTGGTGATATCTTGGCTTTTTGTCAGGTAAGAATAGGGCTGGCTGAAAGTGATCTGCTGTAAGTGTGACATGCCAGGTTTGGGATTGTGGTGTCCACCTGCTTGTGCTCTATATGTGGCATGCCTAAATCGGGATTATGGTGCCTTTTTGGTCTGCCCTGGTGTCAGCAGACTAGGTAATCAGACCAGGACCTGAACTGATGTATCTGAATAAGTGATGGAGAGGAAAATTTAAAAAGGCTTTTCTGAAAGTGAGTCAATGATACTGATGATGAATTTGATGTGGGATTTGAGGAAGAGAGGATTAAAAAGTGATGCAAGGATAATAGCTTATACACTGGATGAACAATGAATGACACATAGGACTTCGAGTTTAGTAATTTCTATACTATGATCAAAATTATGGAAAGCATTCCACTGAAGGAAAAACTCTAAGAAAACTTTAATATATTATTAGTTTATATGTGAAAGGGGATTTATCAAGGAGATAATTAGAACCATATTTGGTATACATTTAAAGTGCTGGAATATCCTTTGATGTATTGTTCGCACGCAAGGTACGTGGAAGGAGAATTTTATCTTGCTAGGTTTTATTTTAGATATATAATATAATCGTTATGTTTCCAGTGAACTAGGGAAGTTTTATATATTATCTTAATAGTAAAATATTTAAATTTTAAATTATCAGTATGCAATTTGTATTGGTATAAATCAAGCATTTTCAGTGAATCTCTGAAAATAAATGTAACCATGTAGTGTATAATTTTGATTGTCTTGTAGACCACATGAACACCAACTAACAATCTAATTATAATAGTAACTAACAGTTTTGTGCTTAAGCACTGTTCTAAGTGTTACACAGTCTGGTAACCTATTTAATCTTCACAACTACCCCATGAAGCAGGTGCAATTAGTCTTCCTATTTACTGATGAGAAAACCAAGGCACTGGGGAATTAACTTGCTGAAGTTATATAGCTAGTAAGTAATAAAAGCCAATATTCGATTCTAGGCAGTCTGGTTCCAGACCTTAAACTCTTAACCACTAGTCTATACTGTCTACGTATTGTTTATTCACATACATGCACACATACACACACACACATACCAAAACTTATAAACAAAACACCATAAACCAAGCACTGTGGGATCAATAAATAAGTACATCCAATCTTGCTGTTAGGGAATTTACAGTTTGTTTGGGAAAAATAGACTATTTATACGTAAAAAATAACAGAAAACAGTGCATGCAAAGTGACAGATGGATGGCATAGACAAATCATGTCACAGAGGTCATGGAGCATGGGGTAGGGTTAGGTTACAGGACAGATGGATAGAAGCTATCTGTACAATCTGCCTCCTGCCTGCTGTCTGAATGTATCTTCCTGACATTCACCAAATGCTAGCCACACTCACCTCCTTTCTGTTCCTCAGAATGTCATGCCTGTTCCTGTCTCAGGGCCTTTACATTTGCTGTGCTCTCTGCTTGAAATGCTCTTCCTTCAAATCTTGGCAAGGCTGGGTCCTTTATCATTCAGGACTCAGATCAAATGTACCCTCCTTGCAGAGAACTTCCTTGACGGCCCAACCTGAAGTAGTGCTCCCCTCCTACCCTAATCCATTAGCCTGTTTAATTGTATTCATGAGACCTGTCCTTACCCACAATGAGCTGTTGCTAACCTGCTTACCGCCTGTTTCTCCTTACTAGAGTGGAAGCTCCATGCAAGGATCTGTCTCGTCTGCCTTGCTCTCATCTTTTTTTACTTCTTCCCTCAAATAGTTTTTGAAATTTCTGCTTCATCTACAGAATCCTTGAGTTTAAAGGCTATGAGGGAATGTCTCTCTTTGACCTGTTTTGAGGGCTTTGGCCTCTATTTGTACATAAAAAAAGTGGTTGTTTCTTTTTTTCATATCTTCAAAACATGGAATGCTCTGAGTATCAATGAACTCCATTGCATGTTTGGGTGCCTTAGGTCTTTTTGATCTGTCTGTCATCACCCTTAAGTGTTACTGATGAGTAATAAAAAAGACAGATTCTTTGTAGTTGGTTTCTTTTGAAATGTCCCTCTACTTCACAGGTCACGCTGAAGACATTTCCTTTACACTCTCCTTTCCACATGTTTATCAGCCATCACGGGCTTTTCTTGCTACTTGGAACTGAACTGAAAAATTTATTTCTTTATGAACAGATGAACACAAGTGGCTTTCGAAAATACAGTAAATCCCCCTTATCTGTGGTTTCACTTTCTGCTGTTTCAGTTACCTGAGGTCAACCCCAGTTGAAAAATATTAAATGGACAATTCCAGAAATAAACAATTCATAAGTTTAAAATTGCACACTGTTCTGAGTAGCGTGATGGAAGCTTGCACCATTTCACTCCATTCCACAGGCTGGGGACATGAATCATCTCTTTGTCCAGCACATCTGTGCTGTATATGCTATCTGCCCATTAGTTACTTAATAGTCGTCTCAGTTATCAGATGGAAAAACACAGCATATACAGGGTTCAGTACTATCCGCAGTTTCAGGCATCCACTGAGGGTCTCAGAACATATCCCCCATGAATAAGGGGGGACCTCTGAACTCCCAGGAAACAGTGAGCTGTAGGAAAGACTATATTCTTCACTTATGATATATTTTAGTAATTAAGGAATCAATTCTTTGGCTAAGTGCTGAAAGGAACATGATGGATACTGTCCATGATAAAACTGTGAATTATAGAACACTTTCAACTCTGTTTAAAAATCTGATTAATTTTACTTCATTAATTTGCCCTGTGAAATAAATACATCACTAACTATCTACAAAATGGTATCGAATCTTCCTAATGGAAGCATATTTATTCAAGCCCTATTCATAGGAATGTGATTTGAAAGGGCAAAGTAAGTTATAGTTACACTGAAATAATATTGGCTCTCAACTATGAAGTACTTTTGATATAAAATGAATTTATTAACTATCACAATATAATTAATTAAAATACTCTTATTTTACATAAGATTCCCATTTTTAAAGTGCTTTTGTATATGTTTGTATCTATTAGTGAATTTCCACAATATCCTATGATATGGGCAGGACCACTAATCATTATCTATCCCCATTGTGGGTATGCTGGAGGTTAACAGGTTTAAAAGCTTTCCCTGTAACATAAAGATAGTAGATCATGAAGACTGTAGATCATAATTTGTGACCTTTCTAATATCAGGTTCTAATTACTAGGGATACTTGTTGTATTAGTTTGCTAGGGCTGCCATAACAAAGTACAAGAGACTGGGTGGTTTAAACAACAGAAATCTATTTTCTCACAGTTCTGGAGCTTAGAAGTCAAGATCAAGATGTCAGCAGGGTTGGTTTCTTCTGAGGTCTCCTTGATGGTTTGCAGATGGATGTCCTCTCCCTGTGTCTTCACACGGTCCTCCCTCTTTGCACGTTTGTGTCCTAATTTTTCCTTCTTATAAGGACACCAGTCATATTGGATTAGAGCTCACCCTAATGGCCTCATTTTAGCTTAATTACCTCTCTAAAGAGCCTATCTCCAAATACAGTCACATTCTGAGGTACTGGGAGTAAGGATTTCAACATACGAATTTGGGGGATACAATTCAACCTGTAACACCTTTGTAAATTATGAAGAGAACAGTACCTAATGTATAGCTTGTTTTCAATTTTATGAGTGAATGAGTTTAACAGATTATATAAAATAGTATGTGCTATTTTAGCCAAAAAAAAAAAAAATTTCTCAGTACATATAGTCTAAAAAATATTTATTGAATAAAAGTTCTGATTTATCTTTTTAATAATGATATAACTTTTACTATTTTGATAATAATTCTACTACTTAATATATATAACTCATATAATTCATATAACTCTTTACCATGAGCCAGACTGTTCTAATCATATGTCCTGTATTCATATATTTATTATAACAATCCTATGGAATATGATTATTACTGTTATTTTAAAAGTGAGGAAACTGAGTGTAAAGAGGCTAAATGACTTGCTCAAGATTATACAGCTATTAAGGACTGGCCTGTGGCTCACTTGGGAGAGCGTGGTGCTGACAAACCAAGTCAAGGGTTAAGATCCCCTTACCGGTCACACTTTAAAAAAAAAAAAAAAAAAAAAAGATTATACAGCTATTAAAAGCAAAATTGGAATGAAACCCAGGTAGTCAGGCTCTGGAACTCATGCTTTTTTTTTTTTTTTAATTTTTATTTTGTCGATATACAATGTGATTGATTATTGTGGCCCATCACTGAAACCTCCCTCCCTCCTTCCTCCCCTCCCTCCCACCCAACAATGTCCTTTCTGTTTGCTTGTCGTATCAACTTCAAGTAATTGTGGTTGTTATATCTTCTTCCCACCCCCCCAGTTTTTTTTTTTTGGGTGTGTGTGTGTGTGTGTGTGTGTGTGTGTGTGTGTGTGAATTATATATTAATTTTTAGCTCCCACCAATAAGTGAGAACATGTGGTATTTCTCTTTCTGTGCCTGACTCGTTTCACTTAATATAATTCTCTCAAGGTCCATCCATGTTGTTGCAAATGGCAGTATTTCATTCGTTTTTATAGCTGAGTAGTATTCCATTGTGTAGATGTACCACATTTTCCATATCCACTCATCTGATGATGGACATTTGGGCTGCTTCCAACTCTTGGCTATTGTAAAGAGTGCTGCGATGAACATTGGGGAACAGGTATACCTTCGACTTGATGATTTCCATTCCTCTGGGTATATTCCCAACAGTGGGATAGCTGGGTCGTATGGTAGATCTATCTGCAATTGTTTGAGGAACCTCCATACCATTTTCCATAGAGGCTGCACCATTTTGCAGTCCCACCAACAATGTATGAGAGTTCCTTTTTCTCTGCAACCTCGCCAGCATTTATCGTTCAGAGTCTTTTGGATTTTAGCCATCCTAACTAGCGTTAGATGGTATCTCAGTGTGGTTTTGATTTGCATTTCCCGGATGCTGAGTGATGTTGAGCATTTTTTCATATGTCTGTTGGCCATTTGTATATCTTCCTTAGAGAAATGCCTACTTAGCTCTTTTGCCCATTTTTTAATTGGGTTGCTTGTTTTTTTCTTGTAAAGTTGTTTGAGTTCCTTATATATTCTGGATATTAATCCTTTGCCAGATGTACATTTTGCAAATATTTTCTCCCACTCTGTTGGTTGTCTTTTAACTCTGTTAATTGTTTCTTTTGCTGTGCAGAAGCTTTTTAGTTTGATATAATCCCATTTGTTTATTTTTCCTTTGGTTGCCCATGCTTTTGGGGTCGTATTCATGAAGTCTGTGTCCAGTCCTATTTCCTGAAGTGTCTCTCCTATGTTTTCTATAAGAAGTTTTATTGTTTCAGGGTGTGTATTTAAATCCTTAATTCATTTTGAGTTGATTTTAGTATATGGTGTGAGGTATTGTTCTAGTTTCATTCTCCTGCATATGGATATCCAGTTATCCCAGCACCATTTGCTGAAGAGGCAGTCCCTTCCCCAGTGAATAGGCTTGGTGCCTTTGTCAAAGATCAGATGGCAGTAAGTGTGTGGGTTGATTTCTGGATTCTCTATTCTATTCCATTGATCAGTTTGTCTGTTTTTATGTCAGTACCATACTGTTTTGGTTATTATAGCTTTGTAGTATAGTTTAAAGTCAGGTAGTGTTATGCCTCCAGCTTTATTTTTTTGCTCAGCATTGCTTTGGCTATGTGTGGTCTTTTATTATTCCATATAAATGTCTGCATAGTTCCTTCCATTTCTGAGAAAAATGTCCTTGGAATTTTGATGGGGATTGCATTGAATTTGTATATCACTTTGGGTAGTATGGACATTTTCACTATGTTGATTCTTCCAATCCAAGAGCATGGAATATCTTTCCATCTTCTTGTATCCTCTCTAATTTCTCTCAGCAGTGGTTTGTAGTTCTCATTATAGAGATTTTTCACCTCCTTGGTTAACTCAATTCCTAAGTATTTTATTTTTTTGGTGGCTATTGTAAATGGGCAGGCTTTCTTGATTTCTCGTTCTGCATGTTCACTATTGGAGAAAAGAAATGCTACTGATTTTTGTGTGTTGATTTTGTATCCTGCTACTGTGCTGAAATCATTTATCAATTCCAGCAGTTTTTTTGTAGAGGTTTTAGGCTGTTCGATATATAGGATCATGTCATCTGCAAACAGGGACAGTTTGACTTCATCTTTTCCAATCTGGATGCCCTTTATTTCCTTCTCTTCTCTGATTGCTCTGGCTAGTACTTCCAACACTATGTTGAATAGGAGTGGTGAGAGTGGGCATCCTTGTCTAGTGCCTGTTCTTAAAGGAAAAGCTTTCAGCTTTTCCCCATTCAGGATGATATTGGCAGTGGGTTTGTCATATATGGCTTTAATTATGTTGAGATACTTTCCCTCTATACCTAACTTATAGAGGGTCTTTGTCATGAATGAGTGCTGAACTTTATCAAATGCTTTTTCAGCATCTATAGAGATGATCATATGGTCCTTGTGTTTGAGTTTATTAATATGGTGTATCACATTTATTGATTTGCGTATGTTGAACCAACCTTGCATCCCTGGGATGAATCCCACTTGATCGTGATGAATAATTTTTCGTATGTGTTGCTGTATTCTGTTTGCTAGTATTTTAGTGAGGATTTTTGCATCTATATTCATCAAGGATATCGGCCTGTAGTTTTCTTTTTTGGTTATATCTTTACCTGGTTTTGGTATCAGGATGATGTTTGCTTCATAGAATGAGTTTGGGAGATTTGCGTCCGTTTCAATCTTTTGGAATAGTTTGTAAAGAATCGGTGTCAATTCCTCTTTGAATGTTTGGTAAAATTCTGCTGTGAATCCATCTGGTCCTGGGCTTTTCTTTGTTGGGAGCCTTCTGATAACAGCTTCAATCTCCTTTATTGTTATTGGTCTGTTCAAATTTTCTACGTCTTCACGGTTCAGTTTTGGGAGCTTGTGTGTGTCCAGAAATTTATCCATTTCCTCCAGATTTTCAAACTTGTTGGCGTATAGTTGTTTATAGTAGTCTCGAATGATTCCTTGTATTTCAGATGAATCAGTTGTAATATCACCTTTTTCATTTCTAATTTTTGTTATTTGAGTCTTCTCTCTTCTTTTTTTAGTTAGCCATGTTAATGGTTTGTCAATTTTATTTATCTTTTCAAAAAACCAACTTTTTGATTCATTGATCTTTTGTATTGTTTTTTGGTTTTCAATTTCATTCAGTTCTGCTCTGATCGTAATGATTTCTTTCCACCTGCTAACCTTAGGTTTAGATTGTTCTTGTTTTTCTAATTCTTTAAGGTGAAGTGTTAGGTTGTTCACTTGCCATCTTTCCATTCTTCTGAGGTGAGCATTTAATGCAGTAAATTTCCCCCTTAATACTGCTTTTGCAGTATCCCACAGGTTTTGGTATGATGTATCGTTGTTTTCATTAGTTTCAATAAATTTTTTGATTTCCTGCTTGATTTTTTCTTGGACCCATATGTCATTAAGTAGAATGTTGTTTAATTTCCATGTGTTTGTATAGTTTACAGAGTTTCGTTTGTTATTGATTTCTAGTTTTAATCCATTGTGGTCTGAGAAAATACATGGGATAATTCCAATTTTTTTGAATTTATTGAGACTTGATTTGTGACCTATTATGTGATCTATCCTGGAGAATGATCCATGTGCTGATGAGAAGAATGAATATTCTGAGGTTGTTGGATGGAATGTTCTGTAGATATCTGCCACGTTCAATTGGTCTAGGGTGTTGTTTAGATCTTGTGTTTCTCTGCTGATTCTTTGCCTAGATGATCTGTCCCATATTGACAGTGGGGTGTTCAGGTCCCCGGCTATTATGGTATTAGTGTCTATTTCCTTCTTTAGGTCTAATAGAGTTTGTTTTATAAATTTGGCTGCTCCGACATTGGGTGCATACCTATTTATGATTGTTCTGTCTTCTTGTTGCATCAGTCCTTTTATCATTATGTAGTGTCCCTCATTGTCTCTTTTTATGGTTTTTAGTTTAAAGTCTATTTTGTCAGATATAAGAATAGCTACTCCAGCTCGTTTTTCTTTTCTGTTTGCATGGTAAATCTTTTTCCATCCTTTCACTCTTAGATCCAGTAGCCCAGCCGAGTGTGCACAGAGCTGGGAGACGTCCGGCTAGGGAGGTGGAGACTCGGCAGAAATCACAAACCCTGCGGGCTGCCACTGCAAGATCCAGCAGGTAGGCTTCACTGTGGCCACCCGGCTCCATTCCCAGCCCCGCCCATTGTGCACAGAGCTGGGAGACATCCAGCTAGGGAGGCGGAGACTTGGCAGAAAACATACACCCTGCGGGGCTGCCACTGTGAGATCCAGCAGGTAGGCTTTACTGTGGTCACCCGGCTCCATACCCAGCCCAGCCCAGTGTGCACAGAGGGGGGAGACGTCCAGCTAGGGAGGCGGAGACTCGGCAGAAATCACAAACCCTTTGGGCTGCCACTGCGAGATCCAGCAGGTAGGCTTCACTGCGGCCACCTGGCTCCATACCCAGCCCAGCTCAGTGCCCACAGAGTGGGGAGACTTCCGGCTAGGAAAGTGGAGACTCGGCAGAAAACACACATCCTGCGGGGCCACCACTGCGAGATCCAGCAGGTAGGCTTCACTGCTGCCACCCGGCTCCATTCCCAGCCCAGCCCAGTGTGCACAGAGCTGGGAGACATCCGGCTAGGGAGGCGGAGACTCGGCAGAAAACACACACCCTATAGGGCCGCCATGGTGTGATCCAGCAGGAAGGCTTCACTTCCGCCACCCGCCTCCATCCCAAGCCTGGCCTAGCACTCACAGAGCAGGGAGACATCCTGTAGGGGAAGGGGAAGCTCTCCAGAGCCCACATGCTCTGCAGTGCCTCGGTGCATCCCAGCAGCCCAGGCCAGAGCTCAAGGAACAGGGAGAAGTCAGGCACAAGAAGCACAAGCTCAGCAGAGACCACACACCCTGCAGTACCGCCCCGTGATCCAGCAGCCCGGCAGAGTTCAAGCTGACTAGAGAGGTGGCTCCCAGGAGAGGCCCAAGAGCTGAGGCAACCACACACACAAGACACTAGAGGCCAACTGAGCTGTCACGGAGGTAGCCATACCAAATAGGCAACCACAGCAACACCTTAGTCAGTTAATAGTGTCAAACCTGTGGACTGTGAAACCCCCTGCCACAATGAATAAACATCAAAAAAAAGATACCAGAAATACAAAAAATCAAGAAAGTACACCACCAAAAGTTAATAAATCTCAAACTCTAGATCCTATAGAACAAGAAGCCCTTGATATGACTGACAAGGAATTTCGAGTGATAATTCTAAGGAAACTGAATGAGATACAAGAAAACACAGCTAGACATCATGATGAAATGAGGAAAAGTATACAGGACCTGAAAGAGGAAATGTACAAGGAAATCAATGTCCTGAAAAAAAATGTAGCAGAACTTGCTGAACTGAAGAAGTTATTCAGCGAAATAAAAAACACAATGGAGAGTTTAACCAGCAGGCTTGTGGAAGTTGAAGAGAGAACCTCTGAACTTGAAGATGGGCTGTTTGAAATAACACAAGCAGACAAAAAGAAAGAAAAAAGAATCAAGGACATGGAAGAAAATCTGAGAGAGATATCAGACAACCTTAAGTGCTCAAATATCTGAGTCATGGGTATTCCAGAAGGGGAGGAAAAAGGAGATTGCATTGAAAACATATTCAACAAAATAGTGGCAGAAAACTTCCCAGGTATAGGAAAAATCACAGATCTTCAGATCCAGGAAGCTCAACGATCTCCAAACGTATTCAACCCAAAAAGGTCTTCTCCAAGACATGTTATAGTCAAATTGGCAAAACTCAAAGACAAAGAGAGAATCTTAAAAGCTGCAAGAGAGAAGCGTCAAATCACCTATAAGGGAGCCCCAATCAGGCTAACATCAGACTTTTCATCACAAACCCTAAAAGCTAGAAAGGAATGGGATGATATATTCAAAATACTAAAAGACAAAGATTGCCAGCCAAGAATACTCTACCCTGCAAGGCTATCCTTCCGAAATGAAGGGCAAATAGTATATTTCTCAGACAAACAAAAACTGCGGGAGTTCACCACCACATGACCACCCTTACAAGAAATTCTCAAGGGTGTACTGGGTTTGTTGCCCGAAAAATAACTAGCACTGCCATAAAAACCCAAGAAAAGTCAATACCCACTAGTATAATAAAAATGGCATTCATGAAGAGAAAACAAGTAAACAAAAACACTATCTACATCCTAAGGAACCAACAAACACAGAATCCAAACAGTAAATCAGAGAGCAAGGAACAAAAGACACCTTAGACAACCAACCAACCAATAAAATGCTAGGAATAAATCAACACCTTTCAATAACAACTCTTAATGTAAAAGGTTTAAATTCCCCAATCAAAAGACACAGACTGGCTGACTGGATTAAAAAGGAGGACCCAACTATATGCTGCCTTCAAGAGACCCACCTCACTCATAAAGATTCACATGGAACTCATGCTTTTGCTCAGTAGGTCAGTGGTTCTCAATGGGTGGTGTTGTTTCTAGACAAAAATGGAGTAACAGGGACCAGATTTAGC